>NC_142261.1:3098695-3253586 GCF_052056855.1 Sturnus vulgaris
GTGGGAGGTCAGGGTGCAGGTGCCTCCGTGCTGGCATCCACAGGATCCGTGTGGGTCACACCTCTCTGCAGTCCCAGGCTGGTCCCAGAGTGGTCTGGGACTCTGGGGGGTCCAGGAGGGGATGGGGCTCATCCTGCAGGTATTTATATTGTATAGAGCAGCTTATTTCTACAAGGAAAGAAAAAACAACCATCACTTTTAAACTCCAACAAATTACACAGTAGTTTCAGTTCTGGTTTTTGTGACCTTTTTCAGGGATCATTTCAGTGCATTTCTGTACAAAATGAAAATTTAAGGAAAAAAAGGATTTTGAAGTATAAAAAAATGCATCTTCTGTACATAGGCGAACTCAAGAATCTTCTCTTCAAACACTGTTTCTTGTAGAAACATGTCAAAATTTTTTTGCTGATTTCTTTGTACTTCAAGAGCATGTAAATAGTTTATTAAAAGTGACTATTGTAATTTGGAGTTCTTTTTAAACAGATTCCAGCTCTAAATCATGTCAAGATGGGGAGGAAGAAGGACTGAGTATAGCAAAGGAGCTGGTGGCATTTACAGCTTGTGTCAAGCTTTGTATAATGTAAATTCTGTATAAATACGGGGTTTTTTTGTCAAATAAATAGATTAAATTAGAAGCATTAAGAAACTGAAGACAAAAAATTGCCAAGTCAAGGCTTCTTCTTTCCCCCCCTCCCTCAGTCTGAAACCTATTGTGCAAAATCTATTTATTTCAAGCAAGGAAAAGTGTACAGTCTAATAGACACCCTAAAATGTATTTAAGCGAATTTGCAACTGGATTTTTTCAGTTTAATATTTGTTTTGTTTTTATGAGTTTTTTCCTCCTTGATTGCCATTGTAGGATTTGTCCAAGTGAAAAGAAACACATCAAGAAATACACTCTCAAACAATGGGGCAGTTTTGCAAAGTGGAAGAACACCCAGCTCCCAATTCTTGCAGTTTTCTGGTTTTAATTCCCAGCGTGGAAATCAAGGGCCTCCTTTAAAAGTAGGCAGGTCAAATCGTTTGCAATAAATTAAATTTTTTTTTCCTAAGTTCCTTTGAAAAAAAGAACAACTCTGCTTTGAAGATTTAGGATTTCTGCTTTTTCTTTGGTTAAGCAAATTTATAAATTTAGGGATGTTTTGTGCATATAGAATCTGTCACCAGTATGTATCTTGTTTTGAAGAAAGTGTTTTTGTTGTGGATGTGTCATGCTGTATATATTTGTTCATATTTTTGTGAATTGAATACTATGTACCATTGTATTATAGTAACTTTTATAAAGCAAACCATAAATATACTGACTTTTCTTACAGAAAAATTATGTTGTGCTTAATATATTACCAGGGCAGCTTATTGCTCTTAGACCTGTGCTGGGAGCTGTGAGAGCTCAAGGAGGCAGATGCAGAGCAAGAACAGCAAAGTTTACTGAAAATATTAATTCTGGTGAGCAGGAAATTAATTTAAGCAACATTATATTTCATGAAAGGAATATGTGAGTGATTCCAGTCTATAAACTTTAAGAAATGTCTCAGTATTAACAGCCTTGACAACCCTGGAGAGCTGAAGCAGAGCTCTCCTGACAGTGAACCAGGAGTCCCAAACATGTCCAACCTCTGCAGGTGAGGGGTCCCTGCTCCTGCAGCTTCTGCCCTGGATTGCTCTGAGTTCATATCCTTTTTTTATTTATTTACTTTTAAACTTTATGGAAGCAGAAGCCCTTAACCACCGGGTGAGTTGTCAGTGATGTGAGGCTGTTGTGGCCAGAGGCTCTTTGCTTTCCTTCTTTTTAAATCAGTTTATTCAAATTGCCAGGAGTTGGACTTGGATGATCCTTGTGGGTCCCTTCCAGGGTATTCTGTGATTCTATGAAATCTGGATTAGTTCTGCTCCCTGGGATCCAGAGAAGGGGGAGCTGGGGGAGCTGCTCAGGTTTCGCCCACGTTCCCACCCCCAGTGGGGGGCTGTGAGGGGGTCACAGTGGCCTCTCTGAGCTTTTATTTAAGAAGAAATTTTTATATTTGATTAAGAAGAAATACCTGGAGCAGGGACAGTGGAATGGCTGATGAGCACAGGACAGGGCTGCAGGACAGCCACAGCTCGGGGGCTCAGCCAGGAGGGGCTGGGATGGGGCTGGGGACAGGACTCGTGTCCTGAGCTGAGGGCTCAGCAGGGCTTGGGCTGCTCGGGGTCTGAGAGCTCCTGTGCTGGGAAACTGGGAACAATGGGGAGAGCCCAGGGTGTCCTTCAGCAGCTGGGCTGGGGGTTGTGACAGGGAGTGCTGGATCTGCAGCCCCTGGGAACACAGGGACTCTCCAGGCACTCAGGGGACACGTGTCAGGAAAGGGATTTATTGTGTTGGGGAGGAATTCCCTGTGCAAAGGACAGTGACAACACCAGAGCAACACCCAGAGGGGACTTTGCACATGCAGCCAGGATCTGAGCCAGGGAATCGCTGCCAATGCCAGCAATTACTGCTTGGAACATGGGAAAAAACCCCAACCCATCATTAAAGCAGGAATTTACAGGTATTACAGCAAGACTGTGTTGCCTTGGGAAGGCTGAAATATGTAAATACAATTAATTCTCATTCCAGAGTGTTGGAGCTACCCTAAAACCATGTTTATTCTCAGCAAATTCAAAGTCAAGATTGAGTCTAAAAGCAATTAAACCAAAATCTTACAGAAGGAGATGCACAGAGAGGCAAACGCCTCTGTGCTTTCACAGCTTCCTGTGTAGCTAAAATTAAAACTTTGGGTAGACTAAATCTGAGCACTCCCAGTTGTTTCTTCTGTCTTCCTCTGTAGCTTCGTGTCTTTGGCACATGCCTTAAATCTGCCCTTTGTTAAGAATTCCGTGGTTTGGATCAGATTAAGTTGCTTTTTGAGAGTGTGTTTGCTATTTCCCACGCCCCATCTCCCAGGAAGTCACCAAAGGGCAGTGCCAGGGCTGGGCTGGGAGAGGTGTTGGATCCTTTTACATTGTCCAGCTTGGCAGTGGCTTCCCTGGGTTTTTGGCACTCAAGTCTGGGCTATTTACCAAAACATCCCAGTTCATTTGGGATTCAGCTCCTTAGGGATGAGGGTGGCACCTCCTGCCATCCTCTACATGCGCTTGGTGTCCCCGTTGGGCTGCAGGACAGTCAGGTTTCCTCTGGCATCCTGGTCCATTTCTATGGCTTCAAACAGAGACTTGAAGTTCCCAGCACCGAAGCCCTGCAGAGATGGCAGCGTTAGGGACCAGGGGCTTGGTGGCCTTGGGGGCTCCTGGCCAGGATCAGAGAGAGATCCTCAAACCAACCTGGTGGTTGTGCCTCTGGATCACCTCCAGAAAGACTGTGGGTCTGTCTTGAACTGGTTTGGTGAAGATCTGGAGCAAGTAGCCTTTTTCATCAAAATCCACCAGGATTTTTAGTTCCTGGAGAAAAGAAATGAGGTGCCAGCTCAAAGACACACAGAGGAGCAAGTGGGACTCTCTGTGTCACTCACATCCCTGCAAAGCACTTGGGGGAGCTGCTCCAGCCCCGGGCAGGCCTCGTCCCTCTCTGACTCACCGCCAGCTTGTCAATGTTCTCCTTCACTTTGATTTTGGCAGTTTTGAGCCTCTCCCGCAGCACCTGGTAGTAGCTGGAGGGCACATCCATGAACTGCATGCCCCTCTGCTTCAGGTTGGTGATCTGCAAGGCAGGGGAGACCCAGCAGGGCTCAGTTTGGGAGGGGCTTGTGCCAGGAGCATTTCCTGGGATGGGCAGTGTTGGGACACAGGTGCTTTCCTATGGCACTGGCCAACCCCAAGCATGAGAACCTGGCTCATCGTTTCACTTTGGCACCAGGAATGGGCAGGCCCAAGATGCCCTCCCCAGGCACTGCAGAGAGCTGTGCAAGGATTTGTCCTGCTCTGACCTGACCGATACCTCTGGAGGCCTTTTGGTCTGGAGAGGAGCCCAAAGCTGGTGCTCAGCAGCAGCTGGGCTCAACCCAGACCTGCCCCTGCCCCACCTGAAGGTGGGTGATGGGCTGGGGGGCTCAGCCTGGCAGCCTAGGCTGCCTGAGTCCCACCAGGCACCCTGCAAGGACAAAGGTGCCACCAAGGGCCCTGCAGACCCCAATTGCTTTAAGCTGTAGGGACAGGCAGCTCACAGGTGCAGACAGGTCCCTTTGCAGTGACTGCCTGAGCATTTAATCCTGGTTGTAAAACAACCACAGCACAAAGCCCATGTGCTCTGTGTCCTTGTACCCTGACAGGGTCATGGTCCACCCTGTGACGAGCACTGTGCCCAGAGCCAGGGCAGGGGGGTCCCAGAGCAGAGGGGGGTCCCAAGGCAGGGGGTTCCCAGGGCAGGGGAGGGGTCCCAGGGCTGCACTCACCGCTGAGATGATGTCGGGGGTGTTGAGTGCAATGTGCTGGACTCCAGCCCCTCCGTAGTAATCAATGTATTCCTACAGGGAAAAGATGTCACTATGGTGGTGACAGTACAGCTACAGCTGTGAAGGATGGGTTTGGGCTTATAAATAAGCAGGCAAGATCAGCCCAGGGGCACCACGGAATGACAAAGACACTGTTGATGGGTAAACTGGCTCTGCCCAGCAGCTCTCCCGGGGTTTGTCAGACCCAAACAGAGCCAGGATTGCTTTCTAGCAGCCACTTTAGCACAGCAGGTCTGCTCTGGCTCCAAATCACTGACCCTTGGTCCCTTTTCTTCACCAAGATCCCCTGGAAGAGAAGGCAGCCAGATGACTCAACCATCAGCATCCACTCACCTGAATCTGGGATTTCTTCTTGCCAGGTGCTGGCTCATTGATGGGCATCTTAATGGTCTCCTCATAGTTGGTGACCACGATGGAGCGCAGGGCACTGAACTCGGTGTGCAGCTGCTTGTCATCCACTGACCAGAAGCGGTGGAAGAGCAGGTTCTTCTGGTACCTGCCCAGGCCACAAGGGGCACAATCAAGGCCTTGCTCCATCCCCACAGTAATGAAGCTCTGCTCTGGCTTCATCAGCCCTAGCCACCCCTGTCAGAAGCAGTGAGAGCAGCAGAGTTGTGCTGCTGCTCCATCCCACCTCTCACCAGCTGTCCCCACTCTTACCAGTCCGCCACTGGGACCATCTGGAGGTCAGGCTGGTTCCCCACAACGTGATCAACAAAGCTGAGCTTGGTGCTTGGTCTGTGGGAGGAAGCCAAGGAGGGTCTCAGCCAGGCTCAGGGGTACCCCACAGCTCGGGGGCCCCAGGGCAAGGCAGTGGGGACCTGTGCAGCTCCTCGGTGGGACATCCCACCAGAACACGATGGCAAAGAGCCAGGCAGGACACTCTGGAAAGTACTCACAGCTTGGGCAGCAGGGGGTCCTTGAAGAGGGGTGGGTGGTACCCAGGGAGGAACAGGCCCTTGTAGTTGATCTTTTCTATCAAGGTGTGGGTGGTGTCACCGTACTGCGAGGGGGGAAAGTGGTTGTGTTGTGGCTTTGTTCATGTGGGGGCCTCCCAGGTGCAGCCAGCCCCATGGCCCTGCCCTGCCCTGCCACTCACCGTCTGGATCACTGCAAACTTCACCTTCCCAAATTTGTCCTGCTCCACCCATGGCTCCTTCACCACCACAGCACCGCGCTCCTTGGCTTTCTGGGCAGAAGGAGAGAGATCCTGTCCTGCCACAGCTCCCCTGGGCCAGGGGGAGACATCCCCAGGCCCTCCCTGCCTCCCTCACCGTTTTGGGGGGCTCTCTGGGAGGGGGTGGAGGGGCTGCCCACCTGCACGATGAAGTCACAGTCCTCCACTTCGAAGGCGACGTCCTTCACCCCATCACCGTGCTTCACCAGGTGCTCTCCCATCTCTGCCCAGAGCAGGAGCAGCCACAGGCATGAGCAGAACTGCTTTGCTCTGCCAGGGCCATTTCCCACTCCATCCCCCCCAGACACCTACCCTCATTCCCTGGGTTCAGAGCAGATGAGAAAACAAACACGATCTGCCGAGGAAGAGGAGAGGTGAGGATGGAGCTGCAGGTGATGGTTCTCATGGTGGGTTTGGCAGCACCCTCGTGTCTGACACCACCTCACCTTTCCCTGCCCTGTCAGGGGCTCCTTACCTTGTCCTGCTTGACAACATGTGACACCACCTCCCTGCTGCCAGTCTCCAGCCCCCGGTATGCCAGCTCCTCGAAGCCCATCTTGTTGCAGTAGTAGGATGCAGCCTGTGGGCAGGGAAGAGTCCCTCTGGTTGAAGCTGCAGTGCTGGTGGCCCAAAGGCCATGGAGAACAGCCACCATGGCAGGTGCAAGTCACACTTGCCCTGTGTGTGTGTCTGTGTGTGTGTGTAAGAAGAGGCAGCAGCTTCTCTGCCTCCTCCAGCTGCCCAGGGGGAACAAACAGAGGCAAGAAAGGGCTTGGATTGAGGAAAGAGCCCAAATTCAGTGGGAAGTGTTGCCTCTAGAACTTTCTGAGAGAGCTGCCATGGAACAGGAAACATTTCTGCCTGTCCCTTGTTCTGCAAGGTTGGATGAAAAGCAGCTCGGGTGTGAAGCAGAGGGGTGTTTAAGGGTAAGGGATGAGCCCATGCAGATCTGCAGGCTGGTGGCCACAGCTGAGCCCGGCCCTGTGCACTGGGTCATGTCCCACGTCCCTGCGCACGCCCCCGCCACCCGCCCCTCACCTTGCGCAAGGGCCACCAAGGCCACCAAGGCCACCGGCGCCAGGCCAGGGCCAGCGGCACGTCCCCGGCCCAGGGATGAGCCAACACCCCCCGGGCAGCCAATGCCTGGAGCGCCCGGGCTGTCCTGGGGAGGTGTCCCCTGGCACAGGTGTCCCCTTACACACGTGCCCGGCGGCCGCAGCCTCTCACCTGCTTGGCATTGCCGACCCAGAAGGTGATGGAGTGGAAATGGATGAAGCGGCCTCGTTGGGGCTAAAGGGAAGAGAAAATGGGGCTGAGAGCTGCTGCTGCTGCCTTTCCTGCAGCTCAGCTCGGCTCTGGAGTGGGGGGAAGTGGCAGCTGTGACACTGAAAATGCATCTTCTGCAAATGCATCTGAATTAACTGGGTGGAACACACCCCAAATGGTGATTTTCCAAATGCTTTACAGGCAAGTCCCGCAGGATCCTGCACTGCAGGTTGGAAGGTACGAAGCACCGATTTGCCTTTGCCCACAGGCATCGTCCCAGTTCTCCCCAGAGCTGCCCACCTGCAAACCTTGCTGTGTTAAAGATTAATTCTTCCACAGAAGCTCTTACACAACCACCAGCATCAGGATAGATCCCCCTTTGCTCTGCTCCCCACCACTGCCCAGCCTGGCACAGGGCACCCAAGCACTGGAAGCACTTAAAAACTGAAAAAGGTGGCAACAAATGCAGCATTTGGACAGAAATGTTGCATGGAATGAGGATTTTGCTTAAGGCTTGGTTTAACTGGGAAATAGCCATCATCTCCTGTTTGTCACTCTCCTCCCAAACCAGAAATTTCAATGATTAATACTAATTTACAACGAGGATCTTGTGTGGCCCAGCCACAGCAGTTTTACTTCTGATTTCAACAGGTAATCAAGGAATTGATCGAATCTGCATTAACACGACAGAAGTTTCACACCAGGCAGAGGGGCAGGACAGGGACACGACTCTTACCTTTTCTCCCTTGTCTGTGTAGGACGTCTGAAAAAGAATGAGAAAAGAGAGACATTAACGGGACAGGCAGGTACAGCAGCCCCCAGGGAGCTGAATCCAAAGGTCAGGCTGTGAGGAACAGCTCTGCTGTGCCGCTACCAGCACAATCACTGGAAAATCCCAGCTCAAGCAGAGCTTAAACCTCCCAAGGCATCCCGTGCCGTGGAGCCCCTGACGCTTGAATTAATTCCCATTTTGCTGCCACTCACCATTTTTGTGACCTGGCGATGTGACAGAGGAGCAAAGAGAGCGCGAGAACGGGAGGCCTTCCAATATAACTGCAGGAGGGGGAGGCTCCTCCTCGGCCCCACCTTCTGCCCCCACCAACCCAGGGATGTGTTTGGCTTGGTTTGGGAGCTGCCCCAGCCTGTCACTGGGGCAGCGGTGGCACTGCGGGGTGGAACGGGGAGGGTGGCGAGGCTGGGTGTGCAGCACGTGAGGCTCTGCGGAGGGCTGGGACCCTGCTCACCCCAAACCCAAATCCCTGCCCCGTGTGTGCCGGGGTCACACAGGGGTGACGCAATTTGGGCAACACATCCCCCGGCCCGCCCGCTGCCCCTGGGGACATTGACCCTGCCCTGGGGACATGTCATCCTGGCCAGCGCTGAGCCAGGACAGCCTGCAGAGCCCAGCTGGGTATGTGGTGGTGTCTGGGCACGGGGCCACGCGGTGCCACCCCCAGCCCCGGTGAGCCCAGCGGTGCAGGGACCCCAAAATGTGGGACAGCAGGAGGAGGAGGCAAGAGATGGCCCTGCCGAGGCGACACCAGTGCACAAACTCCACCTGACTGGGAGCTGGTGGGAGCCACCAGTAAGGCCAGGCAGGATGAGCACAGGGGCCTTTGGCGGGTGCCAGTGGCACGAAGGACAGGGTGGGGGTCTCGTGGTGGGGCTGTCCCCTGCTGCCACACTCCCTGGGACATGGATGCCATGCAGCACCATCCAAGTGTGCTGGGGCATAGACCGGAGAGGTGCCAGCAGCGGGGACATGGTACACCACGGCTGTGTCACTCAGTGATGGTGACACCGCCGTGCTATTCCGTGTCACCATCAAAGCTGTGTAACTCAGTGATGGTGACACCGCTGTGCCCCCCCATGCCAGCGCCACAGCAGTGTGCTGCAGTGGTACAGACGCAGCTGTGCCACCCCGTTATTGTCACCGCTGTGTCACCCCCAGCACGGTCCCGCTGACCACGCCCCCAGCATAGACCCCGCCCATTTCCCCGCCCCTGGGCGTGCCCGCCCAGACCCCGCCCCTTTGCCCGTCCCGGCTCCCGTCCGGCCGCGGCCATGGCGGAGCCCGGCGGGGGCCGCCCCGTCACCGTCAGCGATGTCCAGCAGCTGGTGCGGCGCAAGGATGAGATCGAGGCGCAGATCAAGGCGTGCTACGAGCTGCTGGAGGGGGTCAGTGCCCGGGCAGGGCCGGGCCGGGCCGGGGGGCGGCGTGCGGGCCCGCGGGCCCGGCCCCCTCCCAACCGCAGCCTCTTCCCTCACAGCAAAAGGGCGTCGGGATGCACGAGCCGCTGGTGGACGCCGAGGGCTTCCCCCGCGCTGACATCGACGTGTACCAAGTGCGCACCGCCCGGCACAACATCATCTGTGAGCGGGGAACGGGAGCCGGGCGGGGAGGCCTTGCCGGGATGAGCCAGCGAAACCGGGGTGTGCGGGGGAAACGCGGCCTCTGCCCGAGAACAGGCACCGCCGAACAGCGGTGACACCGCGGGATTGTCTGGAACCCCCATCTCGCTGGTTGTAATTCCTCAGAGCTGCAGCCCGGGGCTGCGCTCAGCCTGTTTTCCAGAGGGTCTGCTCAGTGCTCGGAGCTGAGTCAGTAAAATGCTTTTGCCCACGTGTTGCTGCAGAGGTGCTGAAATGCTGCCACTGCTGCGGAGCCGTTTGGGATCTGTGGAACACAACAGTGCTTTTCTGTGCTGTTTGTAGAATGAAATTTGGGTGGGAAACAGCTTGGCAATTATTTCATCCCAAGCTTTCCCAGTGCCCTGACTTTCAGGATGGGTTTTGCTCTTCATACCTAACAGCAGGTGGCTTAATGGAAAGACTTAAGCTGCTCACTGGGTTCTAAGGATCATGGGTCTCCCAGCCCTTCTGCTTTTGCGTGTTTACCAAAATTCATAGGGTGGTTTTCTCTGTGTCTGACTTCTACTGATAAACATCTGTGGAGCTGGCACCAGGCCCCAGCAGATAGAGCAGAGGTTCTTGCTGAGATCAGAAACAGCCAGGGCACTGCTCTGCATGGCTGCAGAGGGGAGCAGGTGCTTTGGGGGAAGCCTCTCCAGCTCCCTGCATGCTCCTGGTGTCACCCACAGGTTTGCAGAACGATCACAAGGCCCTGATGAAGCAGGTGGAGGAAGCTCTGCACAAGCTGCACGCCCGGGAGAAGGAGAAACACGCCAGGGATGAGGCGGAGGCCATGGCCGAGGCCATGAGGCAGAACCAGAGCCTGGCCCAGGCCTTTGCCAAAGTGAATGCCGTGACCCCGGGCTCCCCTGCCAGTGTCTCGGTACGTGGGGCACAGCTCGTGGGAAAGGCTTTGTCTGGAGCCAGACAGCTCAGGGCTCCCTCTGCATCTTGTTAATTAGTGGGAATAAGATGGGGCTTGATTAAGGTGTCACCCCCTTTTTTTTATCACGTTGGGATGTCTTTGAAGAGGCTGGTGACTGTACAGGGATGAGATGGGTGTTCTCTGAGCTGTATCCTGGCATCACACAGCTCCTCCCACACCTCACTGGCCACTCCAGGCTCAGCGTTTCTCTTCCCATGAAACAGAACACAGGAATGAACACTCACCTCTCCCTATGGCCATGGAGAGGCTGTAGTGATGTTCACCTGCCTGAATGTGAGAAGTGTTGTAGCACATCTCTCCCTGTGGCTGGGTGAAGGGTGATGTTCCTGTGTTGTTACCTGTGATATCACCTGTCTTTGGAGAATACAGATGCTCATCTCTCTTCTCTCTCTGTCCAGGGGCTTCAAGTTGATGACGAGATTGTGGAGTTTGGATCTGTCAATGCAAACAACTTCCAGAACCTGCAGAACATCGCCACGGTGGTGCAGCACAGCGAGGGGGTGAGCTCATTCCTGCTGTGACTGCATTCTCTCACCTGTGTTAGCCACAGCTTTTTCTACGGCACTTGGATCTCTGGAATCATCATTTCCATGTCAGACATAGTTCAGATTCAGTCTGGGCTGTTGTAGCCTTGTTCTCTCACAGCACTGAGCTATTTGCTCATGAATGGAAGAGCTGAGAGATGTGTGCTCTTTGCTGTGAGCATCACGTTGTTTGTTCTCCCTGGGGACTCCCTGCAGCAGCTGTTCCATCCTCGTGGACTGGCAGAGAAGCTGCCACAATCATTAAGTGCTTGGTGGTGGAAGTGAGGGATCTCCTGGAGATGACTTCACACAAAACACTCTCTTCTTTCAGTTATAACCACAGGAGTGGGAATGGGCACTGCTGCAGAACACTTCCTTGGGCTTAATGCTCTTCTGGTGCTTCAGCAAAAGAAGGAAGAGAGTTGATTTTGTGATGGAAAAGTGAAATATTTGGTTAATTTTTTTCCCCTCTTTCAGAGACCCCTGAGTGTGACTGTGATCCGTGGTGGCAGAAGGGTGCACGTGGGGCTGACTCCAAAGCGCTGGGCCGGGAAGGGCCTCCTGGGGTGAGCTGCTGTTTCACTTGCTGGAAGGGAAGAGGCTTTCAGCAGCTCAGGGCAGGTTTCCTGAGCAGGGCCAGCCCTGACTGTGTCACTGCCCACTGTGGCAGACCTCACAGATCTGTCCCTCCAGGGAGCTGGAGGCTGCTGGTTCTGCATAGGGACACAGGGAATAGAGTTCCATCAAACGAGAGCACAGGGAGAAAGGTCTCAGTGGCTGGTTGGTCTGGTAGAGGAAACCAGTGGAGGAGGGTTGTGGTGGGTCTGATCCATCCCATGTCAAGTCTTCTGTGCCTGTTTGAGAAAGAAAATTTTCTATTTCCATCTACCCTCTTCTTTTTCAGCTGCAATATCATTCCTTTACAAAGATGACCATGGCTTGGAGAACAATAAAGCTGAAGTTTGTGCCTGCTTTCTGGACTCTGATCTGGTTTGAAGACTTCCCTACGTGGTGTTGCCGTGACCTCTGGTGCCTGAAGGGTTCTGGCAGAGCAGGGCCTGCCTGCAGTTCAGAATTGCACTGGTTGTCAGGAGGAATCTGCAGAGCTGCAAGATGTGGCTTCTCATCTCTTCCACCTTGTATCAACTTAGAATAAGGCTCTAGAGAGACCCAAATCTCACTTGATACATGCTCTGAAGAGCTTGAAATGCTCTTTCTTGGTGATAACAGAGCATTCCTTTTTCTCCCCTTTGAAACTCCTCACTGAATATCATGTAATATATGCTAAAAAGCCCTAGAGCACTTTTTGATGCCTGTCATAGTAGATGACAACCAAGAAATATGCAAGTTTGATACTTCATCTTCCCCATGTTGCCACAACTTTTAAAGTCAGTAAACATACTGAAAGGATTTTTGGAATGCCCAGTTATTTTAACACAATGAGGTAAGGAACAGGGATTATAATTCTACTTTTGGAACTTCTAGTAGTTCATCTAGTCATGATAAAAGCACTCCTAATCTGACTTCTCTCTCAATTTTCTTTGGATTTTTTAAAAATTAGTTTATTTGCAGGAGTTGATTTTGGGGTGTTTTCCTGGTTCCAGCCAGGACAGGGTTTACCTTTTTGTGCTTCCCATTTTCCTCTCCATCCTGCTGCAGGAGCAGTGGTGGGAGTGGGTGAGTGGCACATGGTCTGGGGTGTTTTCAGTGGGAACAGTAAATTGGGGAATACCATTCCTAAACTTTGAAGGGATTCTGGGAATGACTGGTTTGTTTGAAGCTTATTTCCAGTTGAACTTCAAAATAGTCTCCCAAAACAATAAAACTGAGTATTGCCTCTCTCTGTTCTCATAGAAGTCATTATTTGGGGCAGCCTCTCTGGGTCAGGGAGATAATGCGAGCTGATAACAAATCTCCTTTCCGCTCCCAGCAGGGTGTGAGGCTCTTTCTGGGCAGAAGGAAAAACAAATTAAGTTTAGAAATTGTTATTATTTGAGCTTAATAGCAAAGCTGAGCTCAACAGCTGTGAGCGTTTGGAGCTGATGATCTGCAGGGGTGAAGTGAGAACCTGGAGTGAGCCCTGGCAGTGGATTCCCTGTGCAAGTGCTGTCCTGGCACAGAGCTGGGGACCGTGGGGGACTGGCAGGGGTTGGGGAGGATTTTTCTCGTTTTGACTTCGCTTGTCCTGCTCAGGGAAGCCACTGGAGCAGAGCTGCCTACAATTCCTTGTGAGGGGCATCGGGTAAGGATCCCTCATCCCGTTCGCTGGGCAGGGTGAAGGTTCGGTCCCGAATGGCTCCGGCGATGCCAACAGGGGCTTTGTCACAGCCATGAGCGGGATTTAGGCTTGGGCAGGGTGAAGGGCTCAGGGTTCCCTTCTCCGAGTCCCTGCTTCGGGGCGGGGGGGCAGCGCTGCCTCTTCTGGCAGCCGGTGGGGACGAGGAAGTTCCCCCGCCTCTCTCGGTATTTCCCGGTGCAGGCGGTGAGGATGAGGAGGGTTCCCCCGCCTCTCCCGGCGCAGCCGCTGGTGCTGCCGGTGCTGCCGTTGCCTGGGAACGGCGCTCGCAGAGGCAGAGACGCGGGGATCGCTGTGTCGGTGAGCGGGGGCGTCCTCGGAAGGGTGGCCGGGGTGGTCCCTGGGGACAGCAGGAGGCACCGAAGCCTGGAGGGGTTTGGGAAGTGCTCCGTGTGAGATCCGGGGGCCGCGGCCGTTCCCGAGCTCCCGTCCCGCATGCCGGGGCCCGCAGGGTTTTTCCCAGGGCCTCTGTCCCCTCTCGTGAAAGTTTTCTGTGCACAAGGTTTCCGTGCTGGCTCAAATCCAGACCCGTGAAGCCGGAGGTGAAGCAGCTGCCGCCCAGGAGCAGGTGTGTGCTCACAGGGACTGTGACAAAACCCCGTCCAAAAGGGACATTTCTGTGGCCGGCGCGGTGTGCGGGCTGACAAGGGACGGAGCGTGCTGGAAGAACCGCTGTACTGGGCTTGTTTGTGCTCAGTGTGGGAGTGTTACTGGAGCTGACAAGGGGCTCTGGGACCCATTTCCCAGTTTCACAGGTGCCCTTTCCTCCTGCTGTGCCCAATTCCAGGTTGTTGTGCAGCCAAATCTGGGAGAGTGTGTGTGGGGAAGTATTTCAGAGCATCTCCACACCCAGCTCCCTGGGAGAAGGGTGAAGGTGTGGATGGATGTTCCATCTGAAGTTACACTGGAGTAACCCACTGAGAGAAGAGCAGCACTAAGCAGTGAGCCCAGGGAGATGTCCCAGGACAGACAGACAGCTCAGGAGATGGATGTACAGCCTGAGAAGGTGAGGGTGGTGCCATGGAAAGTCCTGTTTGAGACAGGGTCTGGGGCAGATCCTAATGGAAACAGAGCCCCTGGGATCTGGGACATGCTGGGGTTCAATTCCCAGTAGCCACAGGGCAGTCCTTATCCAGACCAGCCCAGGAGCCAGCATTCACCAAAGCCTCTTTTCCTTTTCAAGGATCCCCTTGCTGCTGCCAGGGAG
This sequence comes from Sturnus vulgaris, assembly GCF_052056855.1. Lineage (NCBI taxonomy): Eukaryota > Metazoa > Chordata > Aves > Passeriformes > Sturnidae > Sturnus > Sturnus vulgaris. Next base: position 3,112,951 of record NC_142261.1, read on the forward strand.
AAAAAAGGAGCACCAGAGAATACTGCAGAGTCACCATTGTGTCCCCGGTCATCTCCTATGGGGATCTCAGACACCCTGCCCAGCACCTGGGCTGGGATCCGGGGCACCCTGGGGGAAGGCACTGCTGAGACATCGTGCCCGGAGGGTGCTGGACCCCCTGGACTACCCCCAGCACTGTCTGAGGGCAAGGGAGCCATCTCCAGCCCTCTCTCAGGCTGCACAGAGGAGCACACACGGCACAAAGGCTCTGCCAGCTTGGTGTGGGGGGCCACGCCGGGGATGCTGTTCCGGAAGAACAGGGACAGGAGCCTTCACCCCTTTGTGAGTACCAACGGGCACGGTGCCACTTGGGATGCTCCACACAGCACTCGGCACTCCTGCCCCGCCCTCTTCCATCACCCCACGGACCTCCTGTGCCTGTTTTGTCCCGGCTGCTGAGAACCAGGAGCTGCCTTTTCCCTGCAGGACCTGTCCTGGGTGTTTGGCTACAACAGCAGCCTGGCTGTGCACAGCCTGATGGACGGGGAGGACCGAGTGCTCCTGTACGTCTCCTCCCACATAGTGGTCGTCCACGATATCCTGCGGAACAGGCAGTTCCACCTGCAGGTCTGGCACACACAGCTGAGTATATCCCTCCTCCCCTTCTCCTGATCCCCCTCCCTCCATCTCTCTCTCTGGTGCCCTGTGCTCAGGGGTCACCTATAACCAAACCCAGGAGCAGCCCATCCAAAAAGTACAAACAAAACAGCCCCAGGTTTGCAGCCTCCAAGGCACTTTGCTGCTTCCCTCCCCCAGGGTCACACGAATGTCATCTCCTGCCTGTGTGTGAGTGAAGACAAACGCTGGGTTGCAACTGCTGACCGAGGGCCAGATGCTCTGATCATCGTGTGGGATTCCTACTCCGGGTAAGCTCCCAGGAACCTCCTCTTTTGGAAACCCCCCGTGTCCAGTAAAGCACTCAGGACCAAATCCAGTCCCAGCCGAGTGTAAAATGGGAGAACACAGGGGCAGACTAAAAAGCAGCAAAGGAGCCAAAACCAAGTCCTTCATCATCCTTGTATCACCCACACCCACGGGACACTGAGATGGGGCTGAGCTCCCCCAGATTAAGACATCACATCTCCATGCTGTAGGATCTACAAAAGATCCCTGGTGAGTTGTTTCTCCGTGCCATTTACTTGAGAGGAAGGGATGGAGGGGACACTGAGCACCAGCCTGTTTGCAGCCTCCCTTCCTCCATCCCTTCTTCCACACAGACCAGGGTGGGTAGGTTGTGCCACACTTTGCCAAGTGACTGCCTTGAACCCCCTGTGCTGCCAGGAGCACCCATGAGGTCTCTGCTCTGCAGGGTACCTGTGTGCACCATCTTCGAGACTCACTCAGAGGACGGGATCTGTGCCATTGCCATTTCCCAGGATGCCAAGTATTTGGTGACCATTAGTGCTGCTGCTGTGCAGGTGAAGAGAATATTTCCTCTTTCATAGCTTTGCAGGATAGAGACCTGGAAAGGATAGGACCTTTTTTTGCAGTGCAGCACAGGAGAGGTGGGAATTCAGATGAGGAGAGAGGGGGAGCAGGTTTGCAGAATGATGCCTTGTTTTTGCTGATCCATTAGAAGACAGACCTGGATTTCATTAAAATGAATGCTGCAGAGTTGAGAAAATGGATCTTAATTTGGGATAAAAGCTTCTGACTTCATCACTTTCATTTAAGCAATTTCTAGCGCTATTTCCTGAAATCAAGCTTTCTGCTGCCAGGCTGTGCTGGGTTTTACCCTGCTCCAGTCTTTTAGGCCACAGTAGCCCCTGCAGTGGGTGGGGAATGGGATTTACCTGGCTTCCCCAACCTTCCAGAAAGCCACAAGTGTTCCTTGTTTTTTTTTTTCCCTTATCTTCCAGAAAGTTTGTGTTTGGAGATGGACTTTGCCCACAGACAAAGTTATATGCAGCACAGAGCTGAAGCCTGAGTTTGGGTATCAGGTGAGTGGCCACGGCCAAGGGGGGCAGAGGGGATGGACTGGACTGGGCAGCCCCATCCTCCCCTGCTCCCCCCTTTACCCCCATCCAGCACGGGGCTGCTGGTAGGTGTCAGCTGGGCATGGGAGGCAGGATCACATCCCTGATGGAGCAGAGCATCCCAGGGGTCATCCCTGTTCCTCTGATGCCTGGCAGGCATGGGGTGTCCTCTGCTTTCAGTTCAGTGCAGCTGGTGAGGTGGTTTTGGATAAAAGTAGTGGTTTTGGATGGAAGAAAAGCAGAAAGCACTGCTCAGATTGGCATTAATGCAATTCTCTGAATTTCAGGATTATGTCACTTTTAACCCTCAGAATCCCCATGAGTTTGTCAGCAACAGCAAAACCCAGGTGATATTTTTCTTGTGGGTAAGTAGGGACATGGGAAGTCGTGTTTCTGGTACCACAAAGGAGGTGGCAGGGCGTGCTCAGGGGCTGGGTCCACAACTGGGGTCACACTGCAGATTTGTCCCTTCCCTGCTCCCTGCCCTTGCCAGATCCCAAAGTGCTCTGGCCAGAGTATCATACTCCCTCCACTCCCACACTGGTCGGGCCCAGCAGTGGCAGAGATGCTCTTCACCTCTCCCACTCCTGCTATGGGCCTTGTGCCATTCAGCAGCTTTTGGAAAGAAGCAGGTGGAAAGAGAGGATGTTTTGTGTTCTCTGTAAGATCTTGGAGCTTTTCTGCCCCAGGAGCCCTGCTTTGGTCACCATAGTGTGAGGCTAGTGCCCAGATGGTGGGGAGGTGACATGGTGGCACTGCAGAGCTTGGTTCCAAAACCCCTGTCCTGGATGTTTTCTCTGCTTTCCCCAGGATAATTCTGGCTTGCAGTATGGGACACCATTCCTGAGCAACCAGGTGAGCACAGCAGGGAGGGACCACAGCATGTCACCCTCTGGGCTTTCCTGCTGGCAGCAGCACTGGCCCTCCCCATCCCCTTAAGCAAAAACAGTAGCCATGGCCCCAGCCTGTCCCCCTCAGACAGGCACAAGCCAGGTTTGCCTGAGTTGAGTTCAAGCAGGGCTCTCTCTCCATGGTGCCCCACTGCATTTTCTCCTGGGTCTCTCATGTCTTGTCCTGCCATGGGACACGAATATCATGAGGACCAAGCAGAAACCTCTCTGCTTGAGGAGGGCAGAGCCAGCTCTGGGATAAAACCACAGCCTGCTTGCTGTCTCCACAGACCTTCAAGTGCCTGGTGGGACAGTTCAGCCAGTCAGTTTTCCATTTTAACAACACCCAAGCTCTGACGGGCACCTCGGCCGGGAAGCTGGTGGTGTGGGACATGGACAATCCCCGCACTCTCCCCGAGGAGCTGCCGGCCAAACCCCACGGGATAAAAGCCACCAAAGTGGTGTCAATGCAGAAGGAGAGTCTTACCGTGCTCCAGGTGTTGGAGAGGTAACAGGGCAGCCCTTTTCAATAGCTGCAGGTTCAGTCCTCAGGTACCTCAGCTGTAGGAGTGGCAGATATAATGTTGGAGTTTCACTTGGCAGCATGGTCACTCACGCAGGAAAGTGCTGCTGGTTTATGACTAATTTTCCAGCGATGGATTTGCCTGGGGGTGGAAATGAAGTTGAAAAGTCGTGGTGCTGCGATGCCAGCTCTGCTGAGGTAGCTCAGGCAGTGGCTCAGCCTCCTGGCCGCCACCGGCAGAGGGAGCAGACAGCCACCAAACGCCGCGACAACCTTGGGGACACGGCAGGGTCACAGCAGAGCCGCTGGTTTCTGCACAACCCTGGCTTTCTCCTGCACATCTGTGCAGGGCTCTGCTCATGTGCTGGTGCAGAGAAATGGGGAAGAGATTTGCTTTCACCCAAGGATGCTCTCCAAGAAGTATTTGGGAGTTATCAGTCAGTGTGTTGGTTAATAACTTTCCCTTCCCTGCAGTTGTATAGTCACAGGTGACGTGGAAGGACAGGTTAAATTCTACGATGGGCAGCTGCGGCTCCTCACCATCTACAGCCATGACAAAGTGGGTCCCATCCGGTCCATCTCCTTCTCCACAATCCTTCGTGATCCTCCCAGTGCCCCCCCAGGCAGCAGCCAGCCCTTTCTCACCAGGTGAGTGTCTCTTTACAAACCCAGGTCTTCTCCTGTGTTTGCCTTGCAGCTGAGAGCTGGGGAGGTGGAGGTGGTCAGTGAGAGCTGCTCCATGAGCTTCTGGAGCAGGATTCAGCCATGTGCCCAGGCACAGGAGAGGGAGAGAGTGTGGGTGGGCTCCAGCACATCCCAGACTCTGAGTGTGAGGTGATGCCTTGGCACAGACATAGCATTAATGCAGGCAGGGTGATGACCAGCTTCTCTGTCAAGTACCCAGCACACCAGGCAGTGCTAGTGCTGAGCCTCCAGCTCTCACTGGACCCCTTAATCCCCTCTAAACATCTCCCAGGGATGGCTGTGTCCCGATGGATTTTATCACAGCTTGGCAAGCTAATCGGGGCAGTGGCACAGGGTTGTGCCACACTGCCTGGGCACCAGCCCCTCTCTGTATCTCTGTGTGATGAAGCTGTGCCTGAGGATTTACAGGGAGTCTGCAGCCCAGATGAAGCTGTTGAGTGACTCCATCCAGCCCGCAAACCACATCTGTCATTCCTGTTAAGGCTTTCCTGGCAAGTCTGTTCTTAGCCATGTGTGTTTTCCAAAGAACCACATGGGACAGATTCTTCTCCAGCCTGGAGCAGTGTCCTGGGGATGGTTTGGTTTCCCTGTTGGTCTCTGTTGTCTCATCCCTCTTCCTGGGTCACTGCTTCAGCTCCTGCCACTTGCAGCTGCTGTGGGCAGCACAAAAGGCAGAAAACTAAAGGGGAAGGTCTGAGCTGATCACAGAGGCTGGTGGGATTAGGAATGGCTGGAGAGCCCAGCTAAGGCAAGCAAGGAGTGCAGAGTCCATCTGTGCCTGGGCCAGATGTGCATAAATTGGTGGCTGTGGTGGAAGAGCTGGCAAAGAAGCTGTGCTTCCCCACTTGTCTGTGCAGCTCCTAGACTCAGCCTGGAAAAGGCTCCAAGGTGACCTTGTAGCACCTTCCAGTGCCTCAAGGGCTCCAAAACAGCTGGAGAGAGACTTTGGACAAGGGTGTGGAGTGACAGGACAAGGGGAGAATGGCTTAAAATTGGCACAGTTAGTTGGGATAGATGGGATATAGGAAGCAATTCCTCACTGTGTAGGTGGTGATGTCCTGGCACAGGTTGCCCAGAAAAGATGTGGATGCCTTGTGCCTGGAATTGTTCAAGGCCAGGTTGGATGGGCCTTGGAGTAACCTGGTCTAGTGGAAGGTGTTGAAACAAGATGATCTTTAAGGTCTCTTCCTACTCAAACCAGTCTGGGATTTCTGTGTGGTCTTCTCTTGTCCCTTTTACTGGGTCCAGATTCTCCATCAAGCAGACTGAAACTGTACATGTTTGTGCTGTAATGTGAATAATTATCCATCTGTCTGCTTCACACATCACCAGTCACACGGTGGAACCTCTCTGCTGTGCTGGTCAGCGTGGCCAAATGAGCAGATAGAGACTGAAACTGCCCTCTGACCTTGGCCATGGCAGCACAGTCAACATGGAGCCACTGACAATGGTGGTGTGGAGACATGAAAAGCCCATTCAGTGTATCTCCAACTGCTCATTTGTCCATCTCACACACCAGTGACTTGCAAATAGCAGGAGCTCCCCAGATGTCATTCATCTTCTGGCTTGCCTAGCCAAACAGAAAATGGAACTGGCTCCAGTGTCTTCCCATGGCCATTTCCCAGGTCATGAATATAAAGTGCCACTTGCCTTCCAGGTCAAGGAGCGTTTGCATACTGTGTATCACAAAATATAAGAGATTGTCCAACTAACTTGCCAAAAAGAGGCTGATGTGTAATATAGCTTGGAGGGACATGAGCCAGTTGGTCTGATTCATCGAATTCTGTTTCTCTCACGCTAAACAGGAACTTTATCCTTTCAACCTCTGATGCAACCATGTTCCATGTTGCAACAGACAGCGCAAACTTTGAAAGAATCATGGAAGAGGCAAAGAGAGCTGTGAATGCCATTGCCTGCCACCCGCAGGAGCCACTCGTGGCTGTGGGGAGTCACTGTGGGCTGCTGAAGGTGTGGGAATACAAGCAGACAAAGTACCTCGTTAGCAGGATATTCACTGAGGCTGGCATCCAGTGCTTATCCTATGATCCTGAAGGTATCCCAGCCCTATGACCTCCCCGTGTGCCAAGCATTGGCCTTCCTGGGAGGAGTGATGGTGTCGTGAGAGGTTTCTGGTCTGCTTTCCAGGCCATTTTCTGGCTGCTGGTTTTACTGATGGAAGCGTTTACATCCTTGATGCAATTTCCCTTCAGTCCATCTGCAAGGAATTCCAGTTCTCACAAGGTCCCGTGACTCACATCAGCTTCTCTCACGATTCCAAGTACCTCGCAACCGCTGTAAGCTTGTTTTTTCCGCTCTGTGATTTACATGCGCTGCTCGCGGGGCAGCTTTGGGAGGGACTGGGAATTGCCGGCCATCCTGCACAGAGCGAGCAGGGCAGAGAGCCATCCCTCCGCTGGGGATTGGTGACTCTGAAACGCAGAGCGAGCAGGGCAGAGGGCTGTTCCTCCCCTGGGGCTTCCTGACTCCGAAATGCTTTTCCTGGCTCCAAGAGTCACTCTGTAAAAACGTCACCAGTCACAGCGGCACCGCTGCTAGCGGAGCCCCGTCCCTAACTTTAGTGACAAGTCTTAGCTCTGCATCCATCTGAAGAAGGAGCTGGAGCAGGGATTTCTTCCTGGCTGGTGCTCTGGGAGCGGGCTTCTCCCTCAACCCCGTGTCTTGGTGTAGAAGTATTGAGGCAGTGTTGAAGCAGTTTGGCTCAGAGGTTGTAGCAACTGGTGATGATCTGTACAAAGAAAAAGATTCCACTCGTTGACCTTTGTGCTGTTGTTGCAGGATGAGAATTATTCAGTGACAGTCTACAAGAGAGTCCTGGAGAATGGGAGCAGATGCTGGGAACACCTGGCAGGGCTGGACTCCCACTACAAACCCATCCGGAGCATCCTCTTTGGGGTCCACTCGGACAGCAAGGAGCCCAGGCTCCTGAGCCTCGGGGAGGATCGGCAGCTGGTGGGTTAAAGGACAGTGAAGATTTGTGGTTAAAGGGGTGGGGCTGGGTAAGGCCATCAAAGGAGACTCAGTGTTTGGTTCCATGGCTCCCAACCCTCTCCCCACCAGCTCCATTGCTGGGGTTGTTTCTCAGCCTGGTCTTGCTGCTGAGGATCTCCTATTGTGGCTTCTCCAGGAGATGCAAATCCAGTGAATCCACAAGGTCAAGGGTGCGGGGCAGAGCACAAAGGAGTTGCTGTGTTTCTTTGTCTTCCCTCCAGGTTGAATATGACCTGAAGAGCAGCATCAAGGACCACTTGGTGGTCACGCACAGGGACAGGCTGGAGCAGGATGCTGTGCCCCTGTGCTTGACCTGGTACCCACAGCTCAGCACCGAGTCCTTTTTCCTCACTGCCAACAACTGCTACAAAATGAAGCTCTATAACACGACAACAAAAATGTGCAGGTAGAGGATTGAGTCAGACCCGGGAGCCTTCTTCTGACCCTGTGTTCTTCTTGGTCTAATTACCACCATTCTCCCACCCATGAGCATGTGATTTTCCGTCTGTGATGCAGATCTTGGGATGGCTCTAGAGCCCTCAGGCTGAGGTCACTCCATTCTTATGCCCACTCTGCTGTTCACTAATGTGTCATTTAGCAAGGCTGTGGCTGCAGGCAGACCTTGGTCTGCTCAGCACATTGGACCTGAGATGTAGCAGACATAAGAGACTGGGGAAGCATAATAATTCCTGAGCATTAAGTTAATTTCTGAGGCCCAGTGTAGTCTCTTCTAGCCAGGAACCCTGTCCTATCCTGCTCTCTCAGCCAGTAGCACAAAGCCTCTGCACACCTCCCATATCTACCCATCCTTCCATACAACAGCTGTTCAGAAGGGAAAAATGTTTTGGGTGGCCTAGAGTGGATAAATACGTTGTTTGTCTTTAGAAAGACCCTTTTGGGACCAATCTATGGCTCTCCCTTGGAGAAGATACAAATCCTCCCTAGGACAAGCTCTGCAGACCCTCAGCAACACTACCTGGTGTACATCACAAAGGACAAGGTATGGAGCCCCAGCTGTACAAGAGCCCCCCACTTGCAGAGCTGGTGGTGCCCTGGGAATTTCATTGAAGATGAAACCACGTGGAGGCTGGTCCTGCCTGAGAGCTGAGCAAGCTCCTGGGGAAGAGGATGTGGCAGTGCCCCAGTGGAACCCCCAGCCTTCCCAGACTCCCTCTTCCCTTACAGGTGGGCTTGCAGATGCTGCCTATTGATGGCAACCCCCACAAGTCCTCAGCCTTCATCTGCCACCCGGATGGTGCCTCTGACTTTGCCGTCTCCCACGATGGGCGTTACATCTTCACAGCTGGGGGCAAGGAGCGAACTTTCATGAAATGGAAAATCAACCTACCGTGAGTCATGGCAGGAAAGGGAAAGGAATATTCTTACTGCTTTCCACAGCTGCCTGGTTGACCCACTGGGCCCCAAGCAGCTGAAACAGAGAGACATATTTTTGGGGGTTTTGTTCCCCTCTCTGACATTTAGGAGGGATTAAGCCAGCAAACCTCACAGGGGTGGCCACAGTACCTAAACAATACAATTTCCTAGTCTGGGAAATGGTGCCCAAATGGTAAGAAGTTGGGTAGAGGATCTTGTGATCCTAGTGAGGGCCTGGCCAGTGTGATGGGAGATTGTCAGGGTTAGGCAGGGACCAGAGGAGCAGCACTGCCTGCAGAAGGAGCACACAGGGCAGCTGCTGATACAAAAGTGTCTGCTCTCCAAATGGGATAGGAATTTGCTGGGAAATCCCCCGTGTTTGAAGACTGGATTTAGGACAAGCCACCTTAATCCTATAAAGCTTTGCTTACATGAATAAATGGCCTGCAGTAAATGGGGTGGCTGAAGAGGGGAGGCTGCTTTAACAAACGAGGATCTCCAGGCCCTGGCCCAGAGCACCAGTGATGAATCCTGCCAGGTTTCTTACACCATCCTCTGCAGGTTTCCCTCTGTCAGATCCCTCGGGCAGTGGTGCCAGATGTGCTCCCACATGACAAGAGAATAACACAGCAAAGGCAGGAGATAGATATTTTGATTTCTTGGCATGTCAAGGACCAAAGCTGCTCAGTGTAATACATGTTTGGGGCACAGGCTCTTCCCTCACAGCTGCAGGTGCCCAGTAGATACATTGGTACATAGAAATGGAGCAAGGCAGATGTGAATGGCATGAAAACTGCCAGGCTACCATGGAACCACTTCACACTTCAGGGACTGGGAAGGGAGCTTAGTCCATGGCAGAGTCAGGATAGTGTGGCATGGTCTCCCTCAGTCTATGCTGTTTTGTTTTTTTTTTTAAATCCTGCACAACACCCTCCTAGCACAGAGCACTGTGTCTCCTGGTTTCTGGGAAATAACTCCATGGGAGCTGGCTTTTAACCCTTGCTCCTATGTTTGCCATTTGGTGTGCCTGGGAACCACCACTGCCCCTCACCTTCCTAGGACCAAGCTTTGTGGTTAAGACACATGCTGGTCCTGCAAGGAACACATTTTGCAGGTACCATTTGCTCTGAGGAAAGCCCAAGGAGTGCCTAAGCCAGCTCACCTTCATGTGCCAGAACAAAGGAAACCTGAGTGGGAAAGCAATGGGTTTATTTATTTTCTTTTCCACTTTGTGTGGCTTAAACAGTCGGGGGTCAGGATAAGCGACATTTTAAGGAAGGCAATAGAATATAAATGATTCTTTTTTATAATGGTTGGCCAGAGTCCAGGCAACATTGAATTTCTATGTAATTTGTTTTTGGAGTGAAGTTTTTGATGAGCTAATTATCATTTTATTGCTGCTTCTGGCATCTTGTGAATCTCCACTGTGTTTAATACCCAAATAACTTAATTATGAAAAAAGCATGAAGCTTGCAAAAAAACCCCAGTGGAAGCAGCACTAGAAATGTGTGTGTGAAAGCTGCAGCCAGGCTGCCAGGCGTGGGGTATTATGTGGCAGTGCTATGCCATGATTGCACTTCCAGGCTTGGTTTCTTTTTACATCTGCACAAGCCAAAGGGATTCTTTTTGCTCCAACTGCCTATGAAACTGAAACAAAGAGGTGGCTACTCAGGCACTTTCAGTTTAATGCAAACTGCACCTGCGACTGCCACGGCAGAGGAAGTTGGGTAATGGATTGCACTGAGTTATTGGGGAAAAATGTGTTGGATCAAGGAACGGGGAGTTGTGTGGTTTATTGCAAACACCCAGCCCCAGCCTTCTCTGCATGTTCAAAATGCTGATCTAGCTAATTCATCTCCCTCAATGTCTCTATAAGGAAGCAGAAAAGCCAAATGCCAGACACCAAGTTCAAGTCCATGGAAAAGCTCCTGGCTCCCAGCCCTGTACTCATTCCACTAAACAAGAGGACCATTCAGTAATAATTAATTCCCACACTGTGCTATTGTATGTAAAACCTGGATATGAAATATGCTGTAGAAGTGCAGCTGATGATAAAATAGCACAAGGTTCAAGGCAGTGCTTTTCTTTCCTGAATTCTGAGGCCCAGATATTTTAATTATTGAAAGTGTCTCCTCACATGAACCCTTCCTGTACCTTCTTTCCTTCACTTCTGCCAGTGCCTTGGATGCTGCTGCTTTCCTGGGTGGGGAGGACTTGATCCCATTCTACAACCTCCTGGATGGTGGCAGAGATGGCAAATTCTTCAGGGTAATTATACTCACATGAATGCTGTCTGGCCACATCTGGCTGGAGTTTAATTTATACAGGCCTGACATTTCTTTATGTTTTGTCCAGCTTGCCTTTAACAGCAATCTCATTGATGTGGCTGTTAGTAAAACCTAAAAGGAGCCTTATCTTCTGTGCCTGTTGGTAACTGAAATTTGCAGTGTTTGTTTGAATCCCTGGCAGGAACTGGAGGACTATTTTTACTACGTACAGCTGTGCAGCCAAGGTATCACAACACTGGAGAGAAGACAGGTGTCAACACATATTCCCTTGGAGGAAATTCCTTCTGTAATGAGAGCAATAGGATTTTATCCATCAGAGAAAGAGGTTGGTCAGCTGTGTTTATTTTCCTTATTAAAAGAAGAAAGAGCAAGACTGATTGTACTTCCCAAGTGTTCTAAGGGCCAGATTCTGACCATTTCCATGCTGTATGGCTCTGTGATATATTTATTGGCTTTCAATGTATTTTTATCTGGTCTGCATCAATACAGTAGTGGTCAGAATCTGGCAGAAAATTCCTAAAAAAGTTTCCTTGCTAGCAAGTTAGGCAACTGCAGGGGAAAGCTGAGCAAACCTGGAGCCTGACACCTCAGAGCTGTTCAACAAGGCAACCTCAGGGTCAAAATTTTACAGCAGAGAGAACTGATTTAAGAAGGGTGCTGCTTCTTCCCCTTTGTGTGGCTGTTTCTCCAAGGCAGTTTGTACTGCATACAAACCTCATTTGTAATGTGTAACCTGGCATGACTGAACTTGAAGCAAGGAGATTTGAATAACGACCTCTGAGCAGCAGCTCCAGCCCCTCAGTGCAGGAGAGGCTCTCCCAAGGGAAGAGGTGCATCACTGCACTCCCTCAGCCTTTCTGTGTTCACCTCTGCCATGGCACAGGAACCCACAGGCTGCTGAGGCACTGCTGTGAGTCTGTGCCACCCCATCTGCCCAGGGATGCTCTGTCAGGAGAGCCACCATATGGGAGGCAGGACCTTTGCCCCAGCTGCCACCAAACTGACTTTGGAGCCCCCACAAGCAGCAAATGTTTATCTGAGCTGGGGCTGCTTTGCCCTGGTGTCAAGTTGAGGTGTTACCTCTTCATACTATGTTAGATCTCTTCCTTGGGTTATTACATTTTTGCCTCTTGGGGACATAGAGAACATATTCCCTTGGGAAATGTCTCTGGAATAGTAACTGATAATGCCCCACACTTCCCCATATTAAAATATAAAAACAGCATTTCAGGCATGGAAACAGAGGTGCTGAGCTGTTGTGAAACCAGGCAACCTACAGTCAATAATAAATCCAGAGAGAAGGTTCATCTCTCTCTAGAGTCTTTTAATAAAAGAAAAGCAGGAGGGAGAAAAGGCAGCTTGGGCTGACTAGCAAAGCTTTTGGGAATTGGTGTTTTTCTTTTGTAGTTCAGTGGGGTTGATATAAAACCTAATCCCAGATCAGCCAGAGCTGAGTGAAAATGTCTGTTCTTGCTTGGCATGACATTCGCTACAGGAAAAATATAAGACTGAGATTTCCCTCTTCCCTGGGCTTCATTCAGTGGAAAAACTTGTGACACAAGGACAAAGGCCCAAAGCTGAATGCAAAGTCCTCCCTGGGGAGATCTTGCATCAGCTTCCCTGCCTGGGGAGCAGCAGGCCTGGTACGTGTTGGCACGGGGAATTCTCCCCGTGTATCTCTGAAGGGGCTGTAAGTACAATGAAAGCATGGAGCAGATGCTGCCTTTTGGACACACATCTGCACAGCTGCCAACTGGGCTGACTCACAGCACCAGACTTCAGGAAAACCACTGGTATCCAGCACAGCCAGTGCTTGCCTGTTTGTCCCAGAGGAGAGAGAGGGATCCAGCAGGGCAGGGTGTCAGCCCCATTGAGCACATTTCGGATTTGGCTTGTGCAGCGCCTGACCCGCCCTAGACACAGGGAAGAGTAGGGGAAGAGAAGATTTCTTATCCAGTCAGGGTGTGCAGCCTTGTTCTGCTGGGACTCTGGTGTGTGTGCTTCCAGAGCAAGGATGCTGTGTTTACTGGTTTGTGTTTTGCCTGCCCACTGTCCCAGAATGGAGACACAGCTGTGCCCAAGGTGCCGGTAGCAGCTGCAGGGTCACAAGAGAGGAAATCCAAAATGACTGCGTATGTGTAACCCTCATCTTTAGTTGTTATTGTCATCTCAGCAGGTGTGTAACTGTTGGCCATTCCCATCCTCAGCTCACTTCTTTCTGGGATGTGGTCATGGCACCCCTGGCACCAACACAGGCACGGTTTGGGGACGTTCATGGGATTGGAAACTGGCCCAATGCTCTTCAAAATAAAACATGTAACAATCTGCCTTCTCTTGATCTTTAGATTGAAGAAATGATAAATGAAGTAAAATTCAGCAAGTATGCAGATACTGGGGAAGAAGTGACAAAAATCAATTTAGGAGATTTTATCAAACTTTATATAAATCATCGACCTGCACTTAGCTTGTCAATGAAAACCATACAACGAGCATTTCAGATTCTTGGTTATGATAACAAGAAGGGAGACAAAGTTATTGACAGAGGAGACTTCCTGTTACTGCTTCAGTGCAGAGGTGAGTTATTTCGTTTCTAATATCAGTTTTATGCTTGCTAGTTCTGCCTGCAATTTCAGAACTTTTTCCCTGCAGCAAGAAATTATTCTGGAATGATAACCTGGTAACCAGGGCAGGCACGAGGAGCCACCTGCCTTAAGATTTTAAATTGAATAATCACATGTCTTGTCCCAGCTGTGCTTCTTTTACTGCTCTGGAAATCTCTGATGGCCTGAGGTATCTCAGCTGTTAAATGATGAGTATGGATCTTGGCAAAATGTGTCCTTCTCCCAGTGTGCCCTTATCTGAATTGCTGTTCTCTCTTCCAGTCACACAGGCTCTGGAAAAATAGTATAAAAGTGATAAAAGGGACACAAGAAAGGAGGGATGAAATTGGTCCTGGGCTACATCTGTGTGAAAGACTGAAAAGATGGGATGATTTGGTTGAGCTGAATCATTGAGAACACCATAAATGTGGGTGTTAGTATGCTTGTGGCCAGTGCCACAGAGTGCTAATAACAAACTTCTGTTGTCTTACTTCTGGTGTAAAAGTGCAGCTGAGCATTATAACAGGTAAAGGGAAATGCTGGTTTACTCGGTGCATCACTTGGCAAGACTCCTTGCTACAAAGATCCTTGGAAACCACAGATTCAGCCAGAGTGAGAAAGGTTAGCTATTTATACAGATGGTGTGAACATCCATAAATAGGTACATGAGATAGAACAGTTTCATAACAGATCTATAACCTCATGCTCCAGGGCATGAGCCAACCACTAACTGGGAACAAGTGCTATGTCCATGTTACTAAATCAAGACTTTTCTCCACCTTTCTCTTCCTCTGCATGAAAACAGCTACATGGACTGTGGTCTGTGCCAGGAATTCTCCAGTGGGAATAGAAGCTCAAGCCCCTGCTACTGCAATGTTGCTTAAAGAGCTGTCTGCATCAGAATTTCTCCCTTTTATTACCATTTTTCCCCAAAATGCTATAGGGAAGAGCAATTTTCCTTAGGATAAACATTTTCCTGTGTTGGGATCATGTGTTTCAGTTGGCAGTGTATACATGTCTCTCAGAGAAGCCAGATCCTCTTTTGAACTGTCCTATTTAGTTTAATTTGAGTTGCTTTTGAGTTTTTGTGCTCTTCACCCCATAACCCATGGGCTGGTGGTGCTCTGTACAGGGGAGAAGATGACAGAGGACGAGCTGGCTGAGTGTCTGACCACCCTGCTGAGAGGGAGGAGACCCAGGGAAGAGGGATCTGAACTGGACACCCCCGATCTCACAGGTACAGGATTAGCATTCCACACTGCACAGAAGCAGGATTGTTTCAATTCCCAAATGGAATAATTTAAATTTCAAACCCATTTACCCTGTTAGGCCAAGAGCTGTCAAAACTGCTCAGATGGGATTGCAAAAATAGTCACAGAGCTACAGACTGTCCTTCATCCACACAGCAATTGCACGGGTGTATCTAAAAATAAATGGACAATGAACTATAACTGGGTCCTGACAAGATTACACTGCTGTTTATCTGCTGGCTGGAACTGAAATTAGAAACACACAGGGAAATCCCAGTGCTGGTTTCACCCAGGCTGCAGTGCCCATTGTAACAGAGCTGTTGGTAACCACCACATTTGTCTGCAATTTATGTCCCAGTCCACAGCAGTCTGGAACAGCAAATTATAGCATTGATTTGAGCCAAGAGGCTGTATTTAATTGTCCATTGTAATTGGAACTGCATTTTTATACAATTCATGTCCCAGTCCTCACCAGTTTGGAACAGCATCTGTTTAGGGTCACTGGCAATGTGTCCCAAGCAGCAAAGGTGCTGCTCCCAAAGGGAACTTGGAAATCCCTGGATCCCTCCGGATCCTAAATCACATCAAATCCAAGTGTAAAAGTTGTCCCACCAATCCTCTGAGGCAGGGATCTGCTGCAAGTTGAAACACACAGATTTGACAGGTTTAATCCCTGATATAAACAGACCAAGTATCGAGCTAGTAAACCCTCACTTTGTCATGATCCCTTCATATATCTTTAAAAACATTTCATTCACCTATTGCTGCTTATAAATTTTACTGGAAAGCCATTTTGACATTGCTCCTGTGTGTCTTGTGCTGTTGTTACTGCTCTCCAGGTGCAGCAGCTTTGTCTGAAGAAGAAATTCCAGCAGAAATCACAGCAGAGATATTTGTTAGAGACATTCTTGGCTTACCTATTGCTGAACCAGAAAAAAAGAACAGAAGGAGAAAGAAGAATCTTTGATCTACAGAGGCTCAGAATTATAGCTACCACGACATTTTCTGTTTGTTCTCACTTTCCAGGATCCTCTCCTCAAATATCTGCAAAATTTATGGCTTGTGTTTATTGCAAAGTAAAGGTCACATAGTTGTATTTCAGTCAAACTCCAGAGTAAGTCCCCAGTTTGGCACATGCCACAAACCTGTAATTTCACACCTATATAGGGAAACACTGGAATGGCTGGAAAGAATGAAGCAGGTGGCCACTCCATCCTTGGCTGGAACCTTCCCAGAAGTCATTTCAGGTGGGTTTATGCCAGATGCAGTCTATTTTCATTATGTTAAGATAGTATTCATTTGTGAAACCTGACAGCAAAAGAGCACTGTAAGTGTATTGTATTGATTAAATACATTGATAAATGCTTTGACAGGTTAGAATGGATTTGTAATTATAAATCCAATGGACCTCGGTAAAGAAACAAATGCTGTGGTATCCATTAAAACCACGCTTCTCTTTTGGCCTTTAAACTGACTTTTCTCTTTCTGAAAGTAGTAATTCCAATTAGCAGTGTAATACCAATGGGACGGCATCGCTCTGTGTGTGTATAAACAGCATAATGAGACTGATACAAGCTGCTGTGGAAAGATCAGTGAAGTGCTGTTGAACAGCTTCCTTCTTTACATCATCCTCGGCATCAATTTGAATAATAATGTAGGCCCTTAAGAAGCGTTCCTTTCAGAAGCAATGTTTTTTAAACAGAGATCGCTGTTGTGTACTCAGAGCATCTGTGATTGTACAATTAGCAGGAGCAGCAAGGTGTGCATTAGGGAGAAGTTAATGAAAGAGTCCAGCAGTACCACACCAGAGCCTGCAGGTCTGTGACAAATTTCCTGCAGAGCATCACCTCCCATGTAAGTAATTTACCCTTTATGCTCATGTACTTCCATGGATCTGTCAGCCTCCACTGCTCAAAAGCAGCCCAGTTCTAGGGATAGTACTGGAATTATTTAAAGCAGATGAGAAACTTTATAACCACTGGGGAAAAAAAAAGCAAAATCTGTTAATTATGGATTTATGCTTCCTGTTAAAAAGGGACTTTGCTGCCCATCCCCGTGTACAAGGTCTGTCACCCATCCTACCCTTGCACCAGTTGCTGTATCTGTCACTGCCCTGTACAAAAATTGGTATTATCTCTATGTAAAGTGCTTTGAGGTTTCTAAAAGCCCTGCATTTTAGGACTGGGTTTTGCTTTGTGGTAAAATATAACTGTGCTCTTGATGCTGTTAGACTGCCTTGGTTTATAACAGAATCACGAGACTCAATTTGGTTGGAAAATATCTCTGGGATCATCGAGTCCAACCCTTGACCGGTCACCACCTTGTCAACTAAACCACAGCACCAAGTGCCACATCCAATCTTTCCCTAAAGGGGAGCTGATCCCATCACCTCCCTGGGCAGCTCTTGGTGACCTTTTAGAGTGGAGGCGAGCTGAACTCGGACAGACGTTTTAGTTCTGGGTAACTTACGGCCTGAGCTTGGTGGAAGTGGGGAAAGAACGTTGTGTCTTGTGCTCGCTCCATCGAACACTCGAGGAAAAGCAGCGACGGGAACCCTGGAAGCGCGGGGCCAGCGGCCGCCTCGGGCTCCTTCCCCCGCGCGGGCTCCTTCCTCGCCCGGCACCTCCTCCGTAGGTCCCCGCCGGGGGCGGCTCGCTGTGGCCGCGGTTCCGCGGCGTCCCCTCAGCCCCGAGCGCCGCCGGGGGTCGTGCCCCCTGCGCTGCCCTCCCCTCCTCTCCCTCACGGCCGCCGCCGCCGCTCTTCCCGCCACCCGCCGTCCCCTCACGGTTCCCGCCCCTCCCCTCCCCTCCCCGCCGGCCCCGCGCGTGCGCGGAGCGCGGGCCCCGCCGGGCGGGCGGGCGGAGCCGAGCGGAGCCGCCGAGCGCAGCCGTGCCGAGCCCCGCGCAGCCCCGGCATTGTGCGGGCGGGCGCCCCGACACACGGACCGAGCCGCCGGCCGCGCCGAGCGCCGCGTTCCCCGCCGAGCCCGCCGCCCCCCCAGCAGCATGTCGGGCCGGTCGGTGCGGGCCGAGACCCGGAGCCGGGCGAAGGATGATATCAAGCGGGTGATGGCGGCCATCGAGAAAGTGCGCAAATGGTGAGCGGGCCGCGCCGCGCCGGGACCCCGCGCCCGCGTCCCCCCGCGCCCCGCGCGGGTCCGGGGCTCGCCGGCGGCCGCGGGGGGGCGGGGAGCCGGCGGCACCCAGCAGCCATTTCGCTCCGGCGAGTCACATGAAGGCGGCGGCGGCGTGTGAGGGCGAGAGGCGGCTCCATTGTGCGGCCGAGCCCCCTCCCCGCCGCCCCCCGCCGGTCCCCGCCGACCCCGGCCCGCCGCCCCTCGCCGCGGGTCCCGGGCCGGGCGCCTCGGGCATGGGCGGGCGGCGGGGTCGGGCCGGGCGCCTCCCGCCGCCGGTTCCTACAAAGGGCCCGGGGAGCGGGCCCGGGGTGGCTCCGCCGCCCGCTCTTCTGGGTGGAAATAGCGCTCGGAGAAGTGCTCTGGAAAAAAAAAAAAAAAAGAAAACACGTTAAGAATACCCCTGGGAAGCTCCCCAGAGTTTATTTTTTTTGCCATTGACTGTTTATGTATTGATTTCACCTCCCAAGTTCCCGGGGTTTGCGCGTAAAAGCGCAGCAAACCCGAGCGCGATCGTCTCCCACCGACGCTCCTGGAGAGAGCGCGAAACTGCCCCTGGAACCTCTTTGAAATCATAAAATTAAAGGTTGTACCCCGTGTGAAATAAGTCCCTTTTGTTAGGCCTTCAACGCGTTTTGGAATTTCCTCGCTTTTGTCTTTTTTTTCCCCCTGGCTTTTGTTAGAAAAACGCACACGAGGTGTTTAAACAATACAGTTAAAGCGGTCGCCGCCGTGCTCTGCATGGCCGGTGCGGGGATTTGGGATGGCAGAAAGAGCAGTGCCGGTGTGACTCAAGAGTGAATCTTTCTTCCAGCAAGTTGGCTGACTGTTCAGCTCTCTCTGTGCGTGTATCTTAAAATACTTTCTTTAAATGTTTGGAATCCACGGGGAAATCCCTTGCGTTATTGTTACTGTGCATCACTCAGCTGGTTTGAAGCTTTGGAATCAAGGGGACACTTCCATTGTCCTCCTCAGCGGACGCTTTGTTTTCGTTAAAAATAGAGCAAAGTGCAGAACTGAACGTGTACGTTATTAGGGTGAATTGGATTGGTAAGTTTTTAATGGCCTTGAGCACACGAATGGGCCCTTTGGAGTGATCCGGACAAAGAATCGGGACGTGTGTCCAGTAACGCCGGGCACGGGATGGGGATTTCAAAGAATCCAGCCTTTGTGTAGGGAGCGGGAGCAGCCCCGGCTCCGCTGCCCGGGTGGTTTCAGGAACTCTCTCCTACTCGGGTGTTGTTTTTAAGTGCAGTTTGCTGACTGCTGGGCCGGCTTTGGAGGGTCAGAACAATGTGCAGTGGTGTGACAGGACTTTTGTTCCAGCCGGAGCGTGGTTGGATGTGTGGGACTGTTCTGTCTGTAGGTATTTCATTCATGAGCACAGCATGCTCCCTTTGAATCCTGGTTTGCGGAATTCAGAGAGGAGTAGAGACAGGAGCTTGGCCATTCAACAAAATACCTAATTTATTTATTTTTGCTTGGCAAGGACTCTCTGCCATCATGCCAGTTGCTATGGCTCTTTCTGTGAAACAGAAATCTTAAGGTATAAATAGATTTCTCTACATTTTAACCTTCATGATAGCTTGTTTTAGAGGGCTCCTGTACGGTCGTGCAGTGTTGTTTATTGTCAGAAGTATTGATCCGACTTTTTGTGCGTGCACCTCACAAGTATTTACATAAAGCAATTTACTTATTTTTCAAAGAATCATAATTTGAAGGTGAATCTCATGGTTACCCCTCCACCTGCAGTCAAATACAGCGGGAAATTTAGCTAGAGAGATTCTGTGTTTTGTGGTTTCAGTGTTTTGGGAAGACTTGGCTTGTTAAATTGAACTTTCCACACTAGCAATTCCTGCATCTTCAGAAGAGCCACATAGGCAATTTCCAAGTGTGCAGTTTCATTTGCATAATAGGAGCAATTTGTTGCCATCCACAGCTCTTCTGTGGAAATGCAGCCGCTGAAAATTAAAATACCTTGCGTCCAACATTTCCTAGAACAGAGTTTTGTGAGACTTGTGTGCTCAGAGCAGTGCATGCCAGGGATGGGCAGGGAGACAGACTGGGCTGGGAACTCATCCTAGCAGACAGTGGCTTTGTCCAAGGCATTATCCACCTGTGCAGGTGTGCAGCACCTTGCTGTGCTTGCTATTCCTCAATGCCTGTGCTGCCATGTCTGTGACTGTGCCTGCTGCAGGCAGCTTCCATCAGGGCGGACTTTTTTCCTCAGAAAATCAGTGTTCCTGGACAGCCGGCGCTTGGATGCAGCTCCCCTGTCTTCCTGTCCGTTCCCAGAGCGCGTGGCACTCGTGGTTATTGCTGGAACTTAGTAGTAAACAATGAAGTTGTTACGTTTTTTTATCTTGAGATACTGTAACCTTATCTCCTTTGTTTAAACCACGCTCATGAATGAGCATCTGTTTTGGAAAACACACAGCACGTGGCTTACAGAATGCATGGTTGCCTTGTGTTTGTGTGGCAGAAATGTGAAATTTCCACAGCAAGAGAACAGTACTTAAAATTCTTCTACCAGTCTATTTTAAAAGTCCTCTGAAATTATTTTGTCTCAATGAATGGTACAGGATTGTTTTTTTGTCTTTAAAGGTTGATGAGCACATGTAGATTCCAAGTGGGCTCTCAAAAACAGAGGGGCAAAAACTGTTGTGCCCTCAACCAGCATTAGAAAAATACTGAACACTCTTGGTTTTTGTCAAAGTTTTATTTATTAAATGAAGGAAAATACAGTCATCTAGAGCAGGAGGAAGGCATAAGTGGTAGGATGTCTTGGGAGGCAGTGAAATAATTTGCCTGGGTACATAGCACTGCTGGACGTTGGGACAGCTGTGCAAACATGTGAGGATGGAGGTCTGGAATACCTGGTGGGGATAGGTGACCCTGCCTTGCCTTTGAATCTCAGTGTTTCTCAGGAGCCCTTTGACCTTTTTCTGACCCATCAAAGCCCTGATCTGTGGGTAGTGATAACATCTTAGGAAGAAGAGGTGAACCTGGACAACTGGTGAGAAAGTACCTGGAGAAAGCTGAGGGGAAAAGTCCCCAAGGGCTGTGTTACCTGGTGCCATGGGCTGGGATCATGAGCTGTGGCTATTTAGGATTTCTAGGCAGTGCTGCTGTAGCTTTCCTGTTCACTGTCTCCATTCAGACTTGCTAAAATGCTTTTGTGTGCTGTGTAATGCTCTGAGATTGAGCTGCTGCAGGTTTTGTTGCTCATGCCTCCTTCTTCAAATAGGTTTTCTCTCTGAAAAGGAGTCATGACACACAACTCCTTAACATGATGTCTTTGGAAAAAGGCTGTTTGCTATTCCCAGATCACCTCCCTGCTTTAGCCTTTCTCTGTTGGGTTTTCTCCTAAGACTGTAGTTCAAGTAGTGATGGTTGAATTAAAAATACCCAGTGTATGTGCAGGAATGCACCGAAGTTCTGTAGTGGCCCAAACACGCTGTTAGCATGCTTGAATTATGATACCTTTCTTTTTTCTGGCTTGTGATTATTTCTTTCTGAGCCAGGATATGCTCTCTGACTTCAGTGGAAGCTGAAGGCAGAGTTTTGGCATGTGTAAGCCATTCTTTTTGCTGTGAGCAAGGTGCCTGTGGCCACGTGGAACCAAGCAGGGCTTGCTTTAAGCCATGTGTACCTTACAGGAGACTCCCCAAATGTGCTGTACTTAGATAAACCCAGAGAGAAGGTGTCTGTGACCTCATGTCCTTGTCCAGTCTCTCTACATGGCATTTTATTATATTTGCAGCCTGTTCAATAAACACCATGTGTGTTTGGGGCTCCTTCACTTTAGTCACTAGACAAACATCTACTCAGCAGTAGGCGTGCTCGGAAAAGCAAGCCTACGCTTCAAAAAAAAATCATTTTTTGTGCATCTGACAGCACTTTTTGTGTATAATAATGGCATATTCTTTCCCATCCCCTTTCTCTTTTGCTTGATCCCACAGGGAGGTCATAATTCTGTGATTTTCACCAAACTCTGTTGCAATGCAAGTGAGTGTGATGTGATAAATTCAGCATTATGACGTCACTTCGTGATCACCAGCAGAAGATGGGGTATGTGGGAGCAAATCCGTGTGTAAATGCACATCACTGTGATGGATGCTAGTCATGGGAAAAGGCCAGACAAGTGGGAAAGCCTTTTCTTGAGTGATATATTGGCAGAAAAGGCTTTCTGTGTCTCTGCCATCAAATGTTTCTGGCACTCCCTGCTGCTGCAGAAGCTGCCTTGACACTTTCTGTATAAGTGTAATACACACTGTTGTGTTTGCTCACCCGTATATTACTTTTACACGTGGAATCTGATGTTCATCTGTGGAGCTTTAGTGTTATTAAACAAAGTATAAATATATTTGAGAGTCTTGGGTTATTTAGAATGGGGAACTGAGTATGTAATGATGTAAGTTCTGAGATATTAGTATGCCTCAGGCATAAGCACTGAAGAAGTGTTGATACTACTGGTTACCCTTTGTACCCTTGGCTGTCCTTTAAATGCTATGCAGATATAGTTCAGAATTGAAAAATGCTTTTACACAATTTCAGATAAATGTAAGGGTTTGTTTCTGTTGCACTGATTAGTTTCTGAATTTACTATAGCTACAATATTGAAGATACTTCTCAGTGTGAAAGATTAAAAGAAAAAAATACTGTTGTATATCAGTTTTGCCATTTTCTGTTGTTACTCCTGAGTTATTCGTGGAGGAACAGGAGAGTTTTGAAAACAGGCAAAATGGGTTTTTTTGTAAAACTGTGGAGTTTATCAGCTAGATATGGACAAATAAAGTTGATAATTGCCACATTTTTAGCCTGATAAAGTGTCAGGTTGATGGTATTCCATTAGCCATCTTTTCCAATCCAACAGTCAACACAGAGATCAACCTACAGAGAATAACAGAGGATGGTGCAATAACAGATATTGCTCAGTCATCACTTCTCAAAGGTGGAATTGAGTGATGGGGGTGCAATTCTGGTCAGGATCTTGGGGTGGGTGGGTGCAGCAGACAGGAAAACAGGTGAAGAAACTATTTAAGGTTTCACAACAGACTGAGCACAAGAGTTCATGAGTTCCTCATCCCTATTCCAGCATTGGGCCAGTGAGGATCTTCTGTGATTTGTGCAGCATTTCCCAAACTTGCTGTAAATTGTCAGTTCTCACTGAGTGACAAGGAAAGTCCCTGATCAGCAGGTTGGGATGGTGTCTTTGAACAAAAGATTAAAAATTGAGTGTTCAGAGTAGAAGTGGGTTTGGGGTTTTTGTTTGCTTGCTTGGATTCTGGGTTTTGTTTTGAAATGGTAAGGCAGTAAGTATTACAGATAACATTCTAAGCTTAATTTGCAATAAATGTTATAAATCCTGAAATTATTTTACCCTGTTGATCTTAAATGTGTGAAAGTCATTGCGTTTCTTTGTTAACAAATTTGTGTTTGTGCTGCCAATGCTTTTATTAAGTTTTAGAGGAGGTTGTCTTCTTTTTTTCTTATTAATACTTTCATGGTCTTAAACTGTCAATACTGTAAACACTTACACATGTAAAATATTTGCATAATAGCACTGTGATGTTGGGTTTTCTTTTTAGCCATAAGTGTTTGCAGGACTGGGATGTTGGTGTACTTCCATCACAAAATATTCCCGTTGTTGTCTGAATTTCTGTGTATTGAAATCAGTTTAAAAAAAATCCCTAGAGCTGAGGGTTATCAAAACTTAAAGTGGTACTTGAGAAGCTCAGAAGAGTTAAAATGTCAGGGCTAACTTTAATACTAGAAGGAAAAAGTTACTAATATAGGTTTCCTCCTGTGTTCTACAGTCTGTCCAGTGAAGATGCTGTGTGAGGCTGCTTTGAGATGCTAACAGGTATCTTGAACTTTTGGTTTTCCAGTGCAGCATCTCTAAGTAATATTTTGCTGTAGGAAAAGACTAAAATCTTTATAAAAAAAAAAAAAAGCATTTATTCACCTCTCCCCACACCCAAAACAAAACCCCAGCTGGTTTTATTTCCATACTTTCAAAGGTTTTCTTAAGTAGAAATAAATCTAGTTTGTCTTGTATCCTTAAAAAACCCGAATTATATCATGATCATCTCTTCACAATTAAGTATGCTCTCATTATTGACATGCCCTCATCTCCACTGTCATTTTTATCGCATGTAGAGCTCCAAATTAGAGTGAAATTGGATTTTGACATACTTTAGCCACCTAGTGTACCCAAATGGCTGTGTCTAAACACATTGAGGGAGCATTGCTCCATGAAGAGCAGTGGGAAAGAAATTAATTTGCAATAGTTTTGGACTTCATGAATTAAAATATCATTATGGACAGAGCCAAAATGTATCAAATAGTCATATATAGTTTAGTTTTACTTTCGTTCTTAATTAAACAGGAAAATGCCTCTTTAAAGGGAAAATATAAGATTGGCTTTAGTAGCTAAGACAAATAGTCAGGAGGATGTTTGTGACATTTGTACAGTGTGGCTGCTTTTGATTCTGGAGGCCCTTTCTAAAAACGGAGCTATCACACATATATAAATATAGATATTTGGAGTCACATCCAGCTTCTCCCATCCTGCAAAGAACATTTTTTCTTTTTGATCCATAACTGGATCCCAGATCTATTATTTAAATGTGTTTATGGAAAGAAAAAAAAAAAAAAAAAAAAAGCCTGAGATCTCATGCCAAATTAATTTCAGATGTTCCTGAATATTTAATGGAATCGGTCTTTGTTGTTAACTTTTAATCGATCCATTTGCAGAGCTGCATTGCAAACCCAGGATCCAGCAGTGGCAATCTGTGAAAACTGATCCCAGAAACGTGATGAAATTTCTCTGGCATTGTGGACTTTTTTTTAATCCCTGATGTGCAGAGCTCAAGGAATGCATCCCTCAGCGCTCAGCATCCCTCTCCATCCCAGCCCTGGGACCCCCTGAGGCAGAGCCACCCTGCAGCCACAATTCCTGCTCCATTTGTCACCATTCAGGGCTGGCAGGCTCTGCACTCAGCGCCCCAGGTTGTGCTTTCCCCTCTCTGGTAGCCTCAGCCTTGCCTTTCCCCAGAGCTGGGCTCTCCAGAGTCTGGGTTCTGCACCACGGCACAAATTCCTCCCTGTGAGCTGTTGGTCCTAGGCTGGAATTGCAGAGCTGTCTGTCAGGGCTGTGGAGTGAGCATTAAATTGCCAGCAGCAAATTCCTGCCCCCCCCCCCCCCCCCCCGATAAAGCTCAGATGGTCAAAATGCATCTAGATTTCTAATCCCATTAAACGGCTTCATGACAATCAAAACACACTGGTCTGTCTAAACCCTCTTCTGCTGTCTAGAAACTGAAGTGAAAATTGTAGGCATTAAATCTGCATTTTCAATTGCTGTTCTTCTTAACTTTATCTTTAATCCAGATCTTATTACTGCTACTGCAGTTACTCACCCAGCCAAGTCAGAGCCCTGAGAAATCTGGAGGTTAGCAGTGCTCTAGCAAGTTGTGAAATGCAAAGAACAATTTGCACAATGCAGTGCTAAAGACGATGTAATAGAGATCATCCTACTTAATAGCCTGTTTAAAACCCTGACAACTTACAATAGCAGATCACTCTCTTCTGAGTCTGAAGTTTAACTTCTCCTGCATTGTAATTTTGTAGGGAGAAGAAGTGGGTGACAGTTGGCGACACATCCCTAAGGATTTACAAATGGGTACCAGTAACAGAGCCTAAAGTGGATGATGTAAGTATCCTGCAGTATCTTGCTTTTTCCACATGTAGATGCTCCTGTTTAGGCAAAGTCTAAAGAAATATTCTTTGATTTTCATTGAGCCTTTAAGCTAAAACTGGTGTGGGTCTTGCAAGCTCCAGGGAGATGTTGATCCCTGCAGCAAGTGATGTTGATGGGTGAGTGTGTGAGAGTCTCCCTGGAGTCAGCTGGGATCAGTTCTCAGATAACTGTTGAACATGCAGCTGAAACCGAGTTTGAAAACCTTTCTCTGTCTAACTGGGAGGCAGGGAGGGAAAGTTATGACATGGATTATTTTTCCCCTCTTTCTGCCTGGTGATTTAAAGAAAGTAGCTGGTTTGGAACAGGGCAGAGAACATACTCTATGTGCATCACTGCTGTTCTGCTCAAAAATAGGTGGAAAACACTGACATGAGAGTAGGAATATCCTGTGGAGCTGGGATCACTTGTATTAAGATGTCCAACCAAATAATACAGCAGCACACACTTCTGTTGTCATGTGTGTTTTCTCTTGATGAATGTTCTGTCTGTGCATCCTGTTTATGTTGTGTGCACTGTTTGTGTGGCATAAAAATAACTGTGAATATCAAAGTCGATAGGACTTACAAATTGTTTTTTAAAATTATCTTTGCTCTCAACTTATAAATTGTAATATTGTGATAGAGAGAACATCAACCCATGATACCACAGTAAATTAATGGCACAATAGCAAACATATCCTAAATTTGGTACTCTTTCCTTGGGCTGTCATGTGGTTTTACTTTACCTGAAATAGGAGTGAAGCCTATTTGGAAGAAAACTTCTATATTAATAGATGTGTAAAATGGTGGTTTTTTCAGACAAGACAGTGTCATGACCTCGTTCTTACTCAGACTCCAATTTTAAGACCTATTTTGTATTTAGGATTGCTTTAACTGAGTTTATTTATTTCTTTCTGTGCTTTGGTTGTCCCACAGATTTCAGGGACTGTCAGAGCTGTGGTAAACCTCAGGGGTTCATGCAGGGCTTGGGCAGCATCTCTCTGAAGTTACCCCTTGGGAACTGGGAAACCTGTCCATTCTTTCTAGTTGTCAAATGTTTGGCCTTGATTTTATTATTTATAGTACAAAGTGGGGGAAGATTGTGCTATCCATGTGAGAGGGAGTGCAAGGTTTAGGATATTTAGGCTTAGGGTTTCTGGCAGTTGTTTTCCTGCTGTTCAGCTGTGCCTGCAGGATGGCTGCTGTGGGACTTGGAAACAGAATTTCTAAGTGAGCTTCTGAAGGAATTTTCAAGGTCACTGCTACCCAAAGTCAGGTTCTCTGTTATGAAGAATGGGTTTATATAATGGTTTCTACGTGCAGAGTTTAATTGTTTTCTAAGCCATCATCTCTAGGTTGAGGCTCCAGATTTGCTGAAATTGGGACACTTGTTTAAGAGCAGTTACACCAGTGTCCTACAGTCATGGTTTTTTTATTTCAAGTAGAGGCTGTTGTGCAGCTGCAGTTGTTGCAGGCTTGATGTTGGCAAGGTTTCTGTCCCGTTGCTCTGGAAGTTCTCACAAATAACACAAGCACATATATTTTAACAATAAATACCAGGTAGGGGTAATTTTGCCTATTAAATTTTGTTGTGGACATCCTTTTATATCCAATTTCATTCACTGTGAAGGACCAGACAGTATATTTGCTTTTCATTGAAACAGGAGAATGTTACCTTCCCTATTTCAAATGGAAGTTGTCTTTGATTTTGGTGAACAGAAATTAAATTACTTCCCCCTCACGTGTTGCTCCTTAGACACTTTGCATTACAATTAGCTTTGCTTTTCCTCCTCCTGGTTGTAGAAGGCTGTTCTGGAACCTCACCACTTTGATGGTTAAACCTCTTTACGAAACACCTGTCAGCTTAAATTGCTCACAGTCACTTTCAGTATTTCTTTTGTGGCAAAAGTGTCCTTTTTACCTTTAAAAAACAGCAAAACCAAACCTGAGAGAGATCATGACCTTCTGACCTTTCATTTTGTAAAGCAGTCCACGTGCTCTCACCTCTGTTTCATGCATCAGCGAGTAAAATCTGTCTTCTCTAAGTAAAAATAGAATTTAGAAATAAGCTTAATAATCTGTTTAAAATGAAAAGAAAACTCCCTCCAGATATCACTTGTTGAATTTTCTTCTGCAGTCTTAGACAATATTTGATTGTGGCTCGGTTCCTTCCCTCCTTGGACAGTCTCTGTCCAGAAGGGTGGGCTGAGAGCATTCTTCCTGGAGTCAGGCTTTTAATTGTCTCCCCAGCAGGCAGGATCTCCAAAAGCAGAGCAGCTGGCTCTTTTTCCTGTGAGACTGATTACGTCACCTCCTAATTGCAAATGCTGCATCCCTTAGCAGGCACAGATTCCCCACGTGATGGATGCCACGGTCCCTTCCTTTGTTTTCATCCTCGTGGGCTGGGAGCAGGTTGGGACCTCCAGCTCATGCAGGGCTGTCGTGCTTGTGCTCTTTGGTTTAGGTCAATCCGATTTTTCTTAATCCATCTTGCAGTTTTAAGGAAGAAACAGCATTAGTTGTAGAGGAGGAGGAGGAGGTTTCAGTTGAGATTGTTGGCTGTTCTTACAGAAGTGCTGAGTGGGGAGGGTTTTACACAGCAATGTGGATTTCTCTGCATGGCCATAGCCTCATTTGTGTGTGGTGCCTTTTGTTTTTCAGAAAAATAAGAATAAGAAAAAGGGCA
The DNA here is from genome assembly GCF_052056855.1 of Sturnus vulgaris. Taxonomy (NCBI): domain Eukaryota; kingdom Metazoa; phylum Chordata; class Aves; order Passeriformes; family Sturnidae; genus Sturnus; species Sturnus vulgaris. The sequence continues at coordinate 3,141,167 of NC_142261.1, forward strand.
AAGATGAAAAATGTGGCTCTGAAGTGACCACTCCAGAGAACAGCTCGTCCCCAGGGATGATGGACATGCATGGTGAGTGGGAGAAGGTCAGACCCAATTCCCCTCTCACACTGCTGTGAGAGTGTAAACCAGCAATCTCACATTCTGCACTGCTCTGCTATATGGACTTGAAGCAAAATGAAAAACACCATCAGATACTCACTTGGTACCTTGGACTTCTCTTCTGTGGATGTACTAACAGTTGTTTAAATGCCATGTATATTTGGGCTATGAGTGTAAAGGAAAAAAATTGTTAGTGGACCTGAGTATGAAAATAAAATCAAAAATATCATTCAAAACACTGCACTCAGGTGGAGTAATACCTCAACAGAGTTTGCTGTTTGAAGAACCAAAAATCCCCCAAAGCCTCAGTGGGACCTACTGTAATTTAGACAGGTTTTGTACTTATTAACTCTCTTACTGATTAAGGTCAAGAGAATTTTGCAAGAGCCAAGAAAGCAAGCTCTGGTTTTGTGGTGCCTTCCTTCTGCTGCAGCTTGATGAAATTAACTGCTCAAGAAAACACTTTGTGTTTGCCAGTCAGGCACTATGAGGTCAATTTTATTTCACTTTAATTTTTTTTTTTAAATGTGACTTTTGAGTGGTAGCCTGGTGTTTATTACAGAGCAGCCTGCACAGCTCAGCTCTGCTTCAGGTTTTTACCTTCGGGGTGTTTGGATAACAATTATGGCTGAGAATGCAGCAGTGTTCGAGCTGATAAGAGAGGATCACTTTTTAGGGAGTTGCTAATTTTTAATTTCAGTCTTATTTGCATTTGTGTTGCCTCACGGTTGTTTTTTGCAGTATTGACAGCAAGTGTGGTCTTGAATGAGCAGGGGTTTTACAGATCTGAATTAATTTTTCATCTGTTCCAAATATTTTAACTTTTGCCTTAGTCAGATAACTTAATTTTTTTAAGTCTTGATTCTCCCATCCATGAGGTGAATGCACTACTTGCTTTTTTATCACTTATCACCTGTGTTTTTAACTGTACAATTTCACACTGTACATTTTTGTGATAAACTCAATCTGAATTGACTTCAGGCTGCTCTGGAAAGAGGTGGTCCCAGCAGCAGCTTTGTGTTCCTGAAGTCCTTTGGATGTGATGGTTGTACAGATGCAGAGGGAAGTGGATTGACTTGTATTCTAGTAATTTAATTTATAATATTTTGCAGGGTTAGTTTTCTTTAGGAGCAGGAACTTCCCTCTTGGTTATCCGTGGGTGTTAGTCTGGCTTACAGGAAGTTGCACCTCAGTGCTTCCATAAAATAATACCTGAGCTACTGAAACCACTCTCACAGGGAGGGCACAGGCAGAATATTTCCTGTGCTGCAGAAGATTCCTGTGATCCAGGTCTTTGAGGGCTAGACAATACTCTGGGCAATTATCACTTGATAAACTGTTGATTTTGGGACTGGATGTTACATTTCACCTTGAAGGGGTTTTGGGTTGGTTCAGGACTCAATTCAAAAATATCTGCTTGTCTGAACATTGGAGTGATGGGTATTGGTAAACCTGCAGCCTGAACTTCCTTAGCCCTGTGTTACATGAGACTGCCACTTTGGTTGATCTGGTTTACTCTTATTAAAAAATTCTGGGTTCTTTTGGATCAGACCTGAGTAAAATACTCTTTGTTTTAATGTATAAAATAGGTTAGAATTAGATTTTTAGTAACTGCTTGAAAACTCCTTAGGCTGATGTGGAAAAAGTTGGATGTGTAGTGTGGGTGTAAATGATTGGACTCAATCCCTGATGAGCTAAACTAGATCATGTGTTTTCAGGGAATAATATGGAAGAATTAAGGTGTGCTTTGTATCTTGTCAAATCAAACTTAGTTGGTTTTCACTCTTCTGTTCACAGATGACAATAGCAACCAGAGTTCAATAGCTGATGCTTCTCCAATAAAACAGGAAAACAGCAGTAATTCCAGTCCAGCACCAGAGCAGAACTTGGCAACACAAGCAGACGGCACTGAAGTCAAATCCGACGAAACTCAGGCAGAGGCAAAGGAGCAGCCTGGTTCAGAAGGTGAGCTGGGAAGGCCATTTGAAAGCCCAAAAAAAAAAAAAAAAAGTTATCCTTTAATGTGTTATTTATTTGCTTATCCACTTTAGGAACTGAAAAATAACAATTTGAAAGAAGTGGTTTCTGAATTCTTGGCATTTATGTGAAAATGGGCCACAATTTCTCTGACCTACTGGTGATCTTTCATACAACTGGAAAGGTCACACTGACATTCAGGGGTCCTTTCAGAGAGAAACAAACAAAATACTGGTTTATTGTTCCCAAATATCAGTCTTGAAAGAAGAAATAATTTAAAATCATCTTTGAAATAGTTGCTAGCAGGTAATCACAAATCCTGCAAGGTATTAGTTTGTGTAGATCTCTGGAAGTTTATACCCTAGTGTGACAGTAAAATAAGAGGTGAGATACTTTGAAATTACTTTTTAAATTGTGTAAACTATAATGCCAGCTTTCCTTTCTCTTAACCCTGCTAGCTACTTACTCAAAAGTTAGCTCTGAGTTCTGTCCTAATTTTCTAAAAGCATTACAAAATTCTACTGCAGTTGTGGACAAATTAAAAATACACGTGGGTTAAGGGATTGTTCTAAACCTCACTCTTTAAATGATATTTTGGGTAATTGAAACATGCTTTATATTTATATTCTTGTAAAGATAAGTTTCTTTGTCCTATTCTAACAGATAAAAGATGTCCTTAACACCATTCTAACCATTTGGTTGCAGAATTCTTCCCATACCAAAGCAATTAAATTACATGCTCCTAATTTAGTTCTTCACTCAGTAGATCCACTGACCAATTTAAATTTAGAACTTTTATCTTGGTAATGCCAGAGTGGTTAAAGTATTGTCATTGTTTACTGGGGTTAAAATTTGACAACAGAACCATCACCAAATTGGAATAAAGCAGAGCACCATTTCCTTCAAAGAATAGCTCCACTTGCATATTTGGCCACAGGAAACAGTAAGGATTTACTCCTTGGTGTAATATTGTCTGAACTTGCTTATGTGAAGCTGTTACATAGCATGCATATTCTCCTGGTTAAATTTAGGTTTGGGGAAAATCATGCCAAGTCCTCTGGATTAGTTCCAGAGCCAGTTACTGTAAAATGAAAGGGAGACATAATGGCAAAAAATACCTATTATTAATGCAGGGTTTTTCAGTTGTTTAAGTGCTGTGTAAACAATTTATTAAACATTTAACTACCTTGTTGTGATCAGTCAGAGCCCTGCAATTGGGACATTATTCAGCTGGACAGGGTTAATGACCTTGCATATCTGTCTCATGTTACTCCCCTGAAATCAGGGAGGTTCCTGGAAGCCACTTTGTGTGGTCAGAAATGCTTAATGAACATACACAGCAAAAATTGAAACTCAGACTTCTTTGGACCTTTGGGACTTGTTTCTTTATCAGCATGAAGATGCTTTTCTGGTGAGATGTGGACAGGAGGAGGATTCTGCCTGAGTTCTCTGAATGTGATCTTTTGAGATGTTCATGATGGGTGTCACTTTGTCTTGAATTCAGAAATGCTTGTGATGCTTTTTATACAGTACACCACAAAAATATCCATTCCTCACTGGTTATGGCATCTTCATTGATCAAAGCTGTCCAACGATTTTGTTTGATCTTGCATTTCTCTTCATATGGAATAAATTCATATAATCTTTGGGTCAGAGAACAAGGAACACATTTTTACATGCCCCTGTCCCCTCTTTAAGTAAATGGGTGCTTTAACCTTGAGTCTTCTGTAAGTCTTGTTTTGAGAGAGGGAAGAATTTAAAAAACAACCAACCAACCAAAAAAAACCCAAAAAACAAAACCCAGTGAAATCTGGAAGCAATTAACAGCTATGATAGGCTGGAGGGCTTCTTCACACCTGTCCACCAGAACTAAAAATTTGGTGATTAAGCTGGTTAGCTGAATTTCTAAATTCTGTCTCAAATGTAGCATCAAGCAAAGAAATGGATTTTAAATACATGGCTGAATTTGGATTTAGGTAACTTTATTCTCTCTGCTTAGCCACAGGTTTTTAGATCCATTAGTTGTAACAATTCAGCCTTTTGCTTCTGGTTTGAAGGAATTCCCTTGCAGTCCAGACTCTGAGGGCTCTGACATTCTGTTGGAGGCTGTGCAGGAGCTTGGCTCCCTCTAGGGTCTGATCCCAGGGTTTGTGCTCCAGCAGCAGGAAGGAAAAGCTCAGGCAGCAGCTAGGTTGTGATCCTGGAGTTTGTTAATTCATCATTTTTGTACACTTGTGTGTTTTCATTGATGATTACATTGTGGGTGAAATGGATGTGCTGGGGATGTTGCTGATGGGAGCACATCCTGGAAAGCTCCTGCTGAAAGCTTTCATTTGTTTGTTTAAAATTATTTCTTGCCATTTCAGATACCTCTGATGAACAGAATTCACAGTCTTCAATGGAAAATTCCATGAATAGTTCAGAGAAAGCAGAAATTCAGTCCTCTGGGGAAAATGATTTAATTACAGAGGCATCTAAAAACTCTCAGGTAACTTTAAGTGCAATAGTCCGATTGCATGGATCTTGGAAAAGTTTATTTTTACTTAAAATCAAATGTAAGGAGGACAGTTGTGCATTTCCATTAATTTCCAAAGTGAGGACAGTAAAGCAGCTGTAGAGTATTAAATGTGCCTGTACCTGGTTTTGTGGTCCAGGTGACTTGGCTGCTTGAATCTCACAGAATTGGAACAGTAAAACCAGATTGGTCTGATGGATTTCTTGATTTCTTAAACCAGACCATGTTTTTTAAGTGAATATTAACATTTTACATTAATAAATTGCTTGGAACAAATCTACTGGACCCTTTGAGGACCATTCAGAAGTAAAACACCTTCCATAAAGGTAAATGTTTATGGCAGTTAGGAGAATTAATTTGTGGATGCTTGGGTGTTCACTCACTGAAACACTGAAAAATTCTGAGTGGGTGGGAGGAAGAAATTATCCTTGCAATTGTGCCCTTGTCAGGGCAGGACAAGTCCAGATCCTCAGGCAGAGCTCTGCTCCTCCTGCTTTTCCTGTGGGTCCTCAGTTTCAGTGCCCCCTCCACTGAGGCTGTTCCTTGGAATATTCACGGTGGGTTTTAGCCTGGAACTAGAATTTTTGCCCTTTGTAGAAGACAACAAGTGCAAAGATGTTGAGGTAAGAGAGAGGAGTGATTTAAGGCAGCACTGGGACATGTTCTGGCATCCAGGGATGCTTTGTCTGGGACACATCACACGCTGGGGAATTTGTTTGGTGCTGTTTGTTTGATGTTTATGGTGCCTGAACTTCAGTGCAATGATAACGTGGCTGTTTTTCTTTTCCCCCTCATTAAGGACTCTGAAGGAGTGCCACCTTCTAAAAAGATGAAAGTAGAGGCTTCCCAACAAAATGTTGAAGAGATTTAGACTATAGATTTTTCTGGTCAGTTTTTATGTAAGGTACATCAGTGGGCTTAATTATAGAACAACCTTACTTAAGCATCTTCTCTTGGATGAGGACAGAACTCCTAACTTTTCAAGTTACCAAGCAAAAATCCAAGAAAGCCTAACAAAGGTTTAACTTCTCAGACACTGAAAACTTTTTCCTGTGAAACAAACATTGAGAACTTTTAAGTTACTGTCTCTGAAATGGTTGGAGTAAACAACTCAGGAGGGGTCTACGCACTGTTTCTAAAGTCAAAATTACAATTATGTTGCTGCTGTATTTTTTTTTTCATTTCTCTATTTAACATTGTAAGATATTTAAGGATGGTACAGGTCAGGTATTAGCTTTCATGTGAAGTTCATTGTTCTGGCGTGATGTCTGCTTTTGTTTTGTGCCTTGTGTTCTGAAAACAGTGCTAACTTTTAAAAGTTGTTTTGCAACTGTCTCCTTTGCAAAGTGACCTATGTTTGCATAATGCCATGTAGTAAGGCTTTTTTTTTCTTTTCTTTTCCTTTTTTTTTTTGTTCGGGGTTTTTGTTTCGTTTTTAAGTTTTAAATCCCTGGTGCTTAAATTTTTAAACAACTACAAATCAGGAAGCCATTTTCACTCTTGGAGTCCAAGGAGAAAAAGGAGCTTGATATTTTATTTTAGCAGCTATAGTGGAGATCTTTTATTGAATGCATGGCATTCGCAACTGTAAATTTGGTCTTCTAAATACTTAACTTCATCAGAAGTTAACATGATCTGTTTACCATTTATAGTCCAGATCTGAATAGATATTATAACACAGGCACTTAAAATACTTACGTATTAGGTCCAGATCTCTGTACTGGGTACAACTTGCTTTACAGAAAAGTTCCACTATGTACATAAATAGGATCAAAGGGATTGATGCACAGTGAGTTTATTTTCAATTGGTCTTTTTTGATACCATGTTTTCACTGAACTGGATTTCATTGTACTGTTTCATTATGAGATGTTTACTTCTATATTCCAGGAAAATACTGTATTGAGGGGGGTAGGTTCCTTATTCTCTTTCAGCAAGTCTTGTAAATAAGCCTTGTTGTTTCCATAGTCCAGTTCCTAAACTCCAGTTAGGAACGTTCCTTCTCTTCCAATTAACGCTGAAGTGTGCTTATGCTAACTAAACTAATGGAAAGGCACGAGGTAGGTGCAGCTCCCCTCAAAATTCCTGGCAAGCAGAAGTGTGGAACCATCTGCATCAGGTCACGAGGGTCTGGTCTTCCAGTGGGCTTTGTACTTCCAGGGAATAAACACCCAGTGTTGGTGGAACCGCTGATCTCCCACTTCCATGAACACACATCCATCCATGTGTCCATCCCTGCTGCTGGGTCAGGCCCTTGCTCTGTCTTCTCCTGGTGTGGGAGATGGAACTTGGAATTTCAAACACGATCTCACAGCTCTGGGAATGGTTGCGTGTAGTTTGTAAGCTGAAAAAACTGTAAATACTTTTTTAGACAAAAAAAAAAAAAGGAAAAAAAAAAAAAAGAGTTGCTTCCAGTTGATAAGGTTTTTTCATAAATTAGGTCTTTGTGAAGCTTATTTAGGTCTGAATTCTCCAATAGTGAAAATGGCTTGCACTTAGACTACTGCATTACGTTTGCAATTACCACTTTATTAGGAAAAATAATGAGGAATGGGGGGAGGGAAAAGGGGAGGGAGGAATGGGGAGCCAATACTGACCTTCCATAAGATGTTTGTAGGATTGAACCCCAGATAACCTATGACACTCAACTTTTCCTTTATGTTGAAATAAAACAGTTTGGATTTTAACTGAATAAAATTTGATTGCAAATCATTCATGAAAACAGCGTGCTCCCTAATAAGATTTTAGGATTTCTGGTCTGATCATGAAGTCCATTAACATTCTGGAAATGAGGAAATGAGGAGCCAAAAACTGAAATTGCACAATATATGCAATGGAACGGTAGAATTCTCTCTTGAATTGTGTGTATGCCTAAAATGTGGATAACTGGTCCATGCTGATTGATTTGTATGTATATTACATTCAGATTTAAGTGATATTTTGTGAGAAGTTCTATTGATATATTAAATGGGCAAATCTAGAAAGATTCAAACTTCTAAATATTTTTGATTTACTAACTTTTCGTTATTCTTGATGCTAAAACAAAACAAATTGATGCCACCTTTGACAAGAAGTCGTGTTTACTAATCCCTCTCTTCAGGTGCATCGCAGCAAGTTTTTAATTTTCATTTTGTAGATGTTTCCAAGGGAGTAAATAGACTTTTCATTTAGGAACTAATTCCTGTACTTTAGGAAGAAATAAAATATATAAATAGCACTAAAAATACCTCAAATTTTTCATTAGATAGAAGCATTTATTGGCATTATTGACATCAACAGGTTTAATTATAAACTTCCTTTTCTCTCCTGTGGCTTCTGCTCAGAACTGATCATTGTTCTGTGGCTAACAAGACAAGGCATCATAACCATCTTCCTAGAGGCTTTATTTCTGAGGTAGAAATCCTTTATTTACAGCTTCTACAGAATGCATTCAGATCTTTTATTTTAACCAGAGATTCTAGTGACAACAGACAACTGAACAAGCAGATAGATTTGGGTTCCTTAGACCTGTTATTGTCAGTCTCTGAGGGAAGAGACTTTGACATTATCTGGTATGAAGAAATCCAAAATAGTGTATAAGACTGTTATTAGTCTTTTTTTGAAGTGCCTGATAACATTTATGGGCCAACGGATGTGATTGAACACATTTTAATGCCAGAAAGTACAGATGGGACCAAACCAGAACATGGATTTCAAATCCACCTGAGGTTTGAAAGCAGATCTAAAATCCAGCTTTTTTTTGGCTTGGACCTATCTCTACCCAAAACTTGTTTTATGAACTCACTGTAAAAGGGTTTATTGAAAGCATTGAGAGGTGGAGCAGGAGGAGAGATGTAATTTTTTTCAAGATGACTGAAAGTTCTCATACAGCTGATGTTTTAGAAATAGTGCAAATATCAAGAAGTGCTTCCTTGCTACAATGCTGAATGTTGGAGCTTCAGTTACAAATAAATAAAAAAAAATTAACAAAAAATATGGAAAAAAAAAAAGAAACTAGAAGCAAGCAAGTAATTTAGCTGAGTTTGTGGAACACGTGGGAAGGCCTTCTGGATAATCGATTTACTCAGCCAAACATTTTATAGCAGAACTATTCCTTGGAATTTTTACGCTTGGGAAAGTAGTTGTTAAACATTCCAAAAAGTGCTGGCACTTACAAAACAACAACAACAAAAAAATCAACAAGGCAGTATAAAATATCGGTTTTGGGTGGCTATCTTCATACATAAACATTGTCATGTTTTGGAATGTTCTTTATATCTAAGGGCCTGTTAGAAGGTGTAAAGAATTTTGTTTTCTTCAATACCTAATCGTTTTCCATCTTATGATTTGTGTGTGTGTGTGTTGTACAGCAGTATAATTTTTCACTTATTTATTCCATCGGTAGTTATGGTTTGTACAATGTACAATGGTTTCATTTCAAAATAAAATAAAAAATCACAACATGAATGCCGTGTGAATAATTTTTATCAAGAAACTTAACCTCAGTTTGGTTCTTTCTTTTTTTTTTTTCTTTTAAATTTGCAATAAATTTCTGTTTTTATAAATGGTATTTTTAAATGTGCATTCTCTGGTGTTGTTTCGTTTGGTAACATGTAAAATGATCCACCTTTGAGCAGTCCAAAGGTGTCTTGATAATTGTGTGGTGGGGCAGGGGCAGGTGGTGGTTATGACAATAACAAATAGAAATGGCCAATGTAATTGCAGCAATCTGCAGAATAATTTGGTCGTTTCAGATAATTCATTTACCAAATTCCTGGTTTGGTGCTCGGTTAATGTGTTGTGGTAACTTAAATTGGAGGGGTGAGGGAAGGCAGAATGTGGGAACGTGCTTCAGTTTGGAAACTAGCTCCAGTCTGATGCTTGCAAGGGTAAAACTCCTGAAGAGTTTTGGAAAGATTCTTTACATTCAAGATGGATATAAAGTGTCCAGCTTATTTTTAGTGATCCCTGTGCTCTGTCCCGAGGTGGCCTGCAGCTCCACAGGCAGCTGGGCTGCTCTGCTGGCTCTGGCTCCTAGCAGAGTGAGCCCCAGCCTGCTCCCACTTTGACACCCTCACATTTACTGGGGTGCTCCTAACATCCTCACCAGCCCCTTAAATTCACTAGCCTGGGAAGGAAACTATGTTTTAGTTTGGTTTTTTTTTTTCCTTCTCCAGATTAGTGAATTAAACCAGGAGACACTTATCAAGGAGTTCCATTCTGGGTGGAACTGGAGAGAGAGGAAAGAACAGGTAGAAGCAAGGCTGTAACTCAAGATGGGTCCCAGAAGGAAAGGCCTCTGACCAGGTAAGGCTTGTGCCAGGGAGGGAGCAGCAGCAGCCTGGAGCAGGGCATGGCTGGAGGGTGTCCCTGAGCAGGACGGGCACGGAGCCCTGCTGGAGTGGGGCACGGCTGGGCTGGACTCCTGCACTCAGTCCTGGCCCAGGCTGTGAGTAAAATTCCTTGAGCTCTCCCCCCTCATCAGTATGGGAGTGCTTATCTCCCTGTGTGTAGATTCGGGAGGATAATCTCACCACTAAGTGGTGTGGAATACACTGTGGGCATCAAACAGCTCGGATGTCTCTGTTCACTGTGTGTATTACAGTGGAATTCCTCCTGTGCTAAAAGCCTATTTCAAGGAATTGATGTTGTTCCTTGAAGGAACATCATCAGAAGGTGGTGGCCCGTGTTTCACCTTGCACTGTGGATTGATGTAAAACAGTAAGAAAAGACATACTCAAAAGATGCTGTGGCCTCTTTCCTGTGCCTCCTGGAATTGCTTGCTGTGGAGTAGGAGAGGATTGCTGGCAGTCTTGAACTCTTACTGATCAAGCAAAGGCTCATCTTAAAAGGGCAAACCAAGAGGTCTATCCAAAATAAGTGGATTTATTTTAAGGGATGCCCCTTTCCTTGCATCTGGCAGAAGGGAAAACCTTGAACTTGTGTTGTAGCTTAAAGCTGCTGCCCTTTCTTTAAATGATGGTGTACTCCTAACTCTTCCTAGAAGATTGCACTGCAACCTAATGATTTTATTTTAACAAGTTACCTGTCTTTTCCTGCAGGAGGAAACATTGACTTGCTTAGAATTCAGTGAGATCAGTGTACAGGCTGTTGTCACAGAAATACTTTATACAGTGCTGCTACTGAGGTGATTTTTTTAGCTCAAGTTTATTTCTGAACAAATTACATGGAAGACTTAATAGGTATTGTTAAACTGTGAATGTTGTTTTGAAATGCTTTAATTTTTTTGTACCTAAAATATTCTCAGAATGTCTTGCTGGGAGGCAGCATATTTTTTAAAGCAAATGTTAATATAGGATAACAATAACCATATTTGAAGCTAAATATGACTGGCCTTTTCTTCAGAATCTGAGCCATGTATGATGCCGACTAAGAGCTGAATGCTAGTTTTGGTTTTTAAGGATCTGAGACAGCTCTCACATGATGTGATCATTCCTTACTGTTGCTTTCATGTGTGGGGAAATGTTCCTCCCCTAAACACAGGGATCAGCCTTGATTCCATGCTAATGAGGAATGTCAGATCATTGCATGGGTGTAATTGGGATATTGCAGGGATGCCTCTTCTCTCCTCACTCAGGACTTGCTCTCAATCTCTTAAGTCTCCATTGATGTTATTTCTGGTATAACACACCAGAAGAAGTAGCATGTGGCTATTTAATGTTTGGAAGCTTTTTCCCTCCTGAGGGTGGCTGTGTAGAAGAGCCTGTTTTTTCATTTCAAGTGTGAGGTTCTAAAACTGAAATAACATATGCAATTTAGTATAAATGTTTTGGAATGTGTGTCTTAGGATCTCACTGCTCTCCTGGTCATGGAGGCTTGCACTGCAGGGAAAGTTTGAGGTCTTTTCTCTTGACTTTGTGTACACATATTTATGTGCATAGAATTTTGTGCTGTAGGATGAGTCTCTCTCCCCACACCGGCCCTGTTGCCATGTTTTTAAGTTAACCTACAGGATCCATTGCTTCCTTTGTGCTTTTGAGAAGGATGAAATCTGACCTTCATTTCCCCTGGAACATCTGAGCAGGTAGTGGGTTAGGTGTGAGCCACCAGCCTGGCAGCAGAAGCTCCATGTCCTGGCCTCTCTGTGACTCTGTGGGTCTCTAGCTTCTCTGGCTGCCCTGGCTCTCCTTGCAGACTGCTTCTGGAAAAGAATAAGCAATTTAGTGTATTAAAGACAATTTAAATATTTCTAGCGCAATCACTCTCTCAATATTCTTCAGCCATTTCTGGGCTGTCCCTCTACATCTCCTGTTCCTCAGAGTCCCTTAAGTTTAGGAATGTTTTCCCTAATGGTTAGACCTGGAAGGGACCTCAGGAGATCACTCAGTCCAACCCCGCTGCCCAGGCAGGGTCACCTGGAGCAGGTGACACAGGAACGCGTCCGGCTGTGTTTGGAATGTCTTCAGAGAGGGAGAATCCACGGCCTCCCCGGACAGTTCCAGTGCTCTGCCACCCTCAGTGTAAAGGAGTTTTTCCTCGTGCTCAGGTGGAACATTTCATGCTTTAGTATGTTTTAAAAAGTGAAATAAATTTGTCCTGCTGGATGGAAATCCCCGCTAGATCACTTAAACCAGCCATCCTCAGAAGGAGTGGGGACATTCCTGGCGCAGGGGGAACAGCAACGCCTTCCTCCTTTTCTATTTCTCAGCGATCCTGGCGGATCCGGGGTGTCCCCGCTCGCCCATGCCGGCGGGGGCAGGGCGGCGGCGGGGCCGCTCCGTCGCCTTTAAGCGCGGCGGGGGCCGGCGCGGGGCGGAGCGGGGCGGTGGCGGCGCAGAGCGGGCGCGGGCTCGGCCGCGGCGGCAGCAGCAGCAGCGGGGCCATGGCCGCCGACGTGTTCATGCGGCCGGCGCGGCTGCTCGGGGCGGCGGGGCCGCTGTCCCCCCGCACGGAGCCCGACGAGGACTCGTCGGACACGGACGACGGCGGAGCGTCTCCGGGCGGGGGGCGGCGATGCGGGCCGCGGCGAGGGCAGCCCCCGGGCCCGCAGATCATCCACTCGGGGCACTTCATGGTCTCGTCGCCGCACAGCGAGCACCCGCCCAAGAAAGGCTACGACTTCGACACGGTCAACGAGCAGACCTGCCAGACCTACCAGTTCGGGGCGGCCCGCGGCGGCGGTGGCGCCTGCGGCCGCCTCAGCATCGACGCGTCCCTCACGAAGCTGTTCGAGTGCATGTCCCTGGCCTACAGGTACCGCCGGGCGGCCCCGGCAGCGAGCCCCGGCCGCGGGGACAGCCCGGGCCGGGCTGGGCGGGGGGGACCGCGCCGGGGCCCGGCACCGTGTGAGGGGCGGGGTCGCAGCCGTGAGGGGACCCCCCCCGACCGGACCCGACCCGGTTCGGTGCCGCTTTTGTTTTCAGCGAACTTGGGGATCCCGGCGGGCTCTTCCCGCAGGCCCCGGGCCCGTGGCTGGGGTGGGCCGGGGGTGTCGCTGCCCTCCCTGGCTGAGGGCTGAGGGCTGGGGTCCCGCTCGCCCCGGCTGGCTGCTGGTGCCGCTGGGAACCCTCAGCATCCCGCGGCCAGGCCGGCAGCGAGTGGAAGCCTCTAGTGCTAAGCAGAGACCCTTAAAGGGCAAAGTGCCCTGCTCGATGTGAAACCCGGCCAATTTTCCTTTTTCCCCTCCCCAAATTTTATTTTTGTAACAAAGTCAAGCAAGCGGGCTCTGTCGCTGTTTCCTTTGTTCCTGTGGTGACTGCAGCTGGCAGCAGCACTTCCTGGGTTTATCTTAAGCACCTTTTGCTCAGACTTTAGTTGTGCTTTTCATCTCTTCAGTAAGGCGTTATATTCCCATTTATCCCCTTTGTCTGTCATCCAAAATGGAGGCAGAGCTGTGGAATAGAAGTGTTTTGGAAAGATGTGTGTCTGCTCGAGTCTTTTGTTCCGTGTGATATAGCAGAAACCGGATCCAATCTGATGTTCTCTGCTGAGCGTATTTTGGAAGTTGATTAAAAGGGTTGATGGAAAATGCCTCTTGGCATATCAGCGGAAATATTTATTTTCATCTATAGGCACCACATTATCTTGCTAACAGGAAATTAACTTTGCCCACTCCAAATTCATCTATTTAAGTATTGCTCAATGAAAACGAAACAATAGAACTATCTGTTCTGTACAGTTGCTCTAAGTAATCCTAAAATTTTAGTAATATTGGCCAAGAACGTTATTAGTTATTGGCAAGAGGCTGAACCTCAGATAAGGTGTGTGCATCAGTGGGCATAAGTACTTTGCACTTACAAAAGAAATAAAAATATAAGCCTTAATTAAAAATTAATCAATCTACCTTTATTGTGCAAGCTGGGAGGAACTTGCAGAAAAACCGCAGGGATTATGAAGGACAGAACTGGACTGCTCATGTGCATCTGCTCCTCGGCCTCTATCACCTTTGTTTTGTTTTGTGCTTCCATTCGTGCGTCCTTGGGCTTTTGAACCTGAGGATCACATCTTCTGCAAAGGAATAATTCTGTTACACTCACTGACTGTACTGAACTCTGATATAGGTGAATAAATTGAGCACCAAATTTGTTTCGGAAGAAATAATTTTATCCTGCTTGCTGGTGGTAGCGTGAGGCAAGGTGCAGAAAATATCTTCTTAGAGGCTGCCAAAGGAAAGCACATTCTTAATGCTTCTGTCCTTGGCTTCCTTAGGGTTTGCTGAGTTGCAGCCCTGAAGCATCCTGCCCAAATCCAGCCTGCTTACTCAGCAGTTTTGGGATACAATTTTTGAATCTGCCCAACAAACCAACTGTAAACTCAGCTCTAAAAAGGATTAAAGTAATTCTGGAAAGTCTGATTTGAGGTGATGGACGTGGCTGTGAAATGGGAAATGTCTTTTTAAGAAATGATTGACCTGCAGGTTGTAGGTCTGTGTTCACATCGTGCTCAGGTTGGATTTGATCTTGGTTGGTTTTACAGGGATGTTTTTGTGGCTGTTGCCTCAGCTGTACCTTTCTCATTATTGCCTGTCAGATCCAGCACTGACAACACATTAATGATTCCACATAAATGTTTTCAGTGCTGCCTTCACTGGGTAGAAATTTGCTCCAGAAAAGGACTGGGGGTGTGGAAACAAACAGCAAAAAGTGTGACACAGAAAGATGAAGATTTTGCTTTGTGGAGGCCTGAGCTGCCTGCAGAGCTGGGTGATGTGGCCGTGTTAAACACAAACCTGAGGAAGCTGCTGTAACAGAGTTCTCTGTGCAATATTTATTTACACATGGCACTCATTGCTGCTATTTCAGGGTTTAAAGTTTTAAAGAGAAGCAGTAAAATGTGTGGTACCCATTAGCTTTGCTGATGGACTAGAAAGCAAAGTTTTTCTAGATTACCTTGGTCATTACCTGGGTCATTACCTCGGGTGGTTTGTTTGGAAGTGACCAAATTTATGCTGGATCATGGATTCGTGGTGTAACCTGGGCTCTTTTAATTGTGCTGTAAATTTTTTTTGAGTTTGGCTTTGTGCTGTTAACGGTTAATGTTTTTATGATAAAAAAAGTTATTTCTGAGCACCAGGGAAGCGATTCCCTCATGCCTTTGAGCAGTACAAACCAACATGATTCTAATTTCCATTACAGCTGTTTCAGTCACATATCCAGTTGCACAGCTTGAAAAGTCTCATTTCAGATAAGCCATTCCAGAGGGGAAAATATGCCTATAGCACACTCCCCTGTGCAGAGAGCAGATTAAAACAATTTTTAAATTAATTAGTAACTTATAAACACTGGGGTTTACAACAGGTGTCACACGGGCTGTACTTTATCTAAATGTCACTTGTTTTTCTGATGAGATTGATTATGGGAGCTGTACCACACTGGCAGAAGTAAAAGAACATTGGTTTTCCCCTTTTAGCCCCTTCATCTCAGCTCTTTAAACCAATGTGACCTTGCAGACCTTGACGTGTAGGTAGCTAGAATTGACCTGTTGCAGGCAGCTCACTTTAGACTGGCAAAAAGATCTTTAAAAATGTTCTTCTCAAAATGAGAAAGACCTTTGACACTGCTCGTTCTAATGAGAAGCTGTGCTCCTGGGTAGACCTACGATATGCACAATTAAGTAAAATGTTATGTCACCTTGATATTTAATTTAGTAAAGCCCTCTTATAACTTTACCATTATCCAAATAATTCTATTATCCAGAAATAATTTCCTGAAGCTGAACTGTATTCAAAAATATTCCAGCAACAGCCTGTCATGAAGGTTTTTTTCCGTGAGATTGGGACAGAAGAATTTTTTCTCTTTGTTTTGGAGACTTGTTGTCTCCAGTGGAAGAATCATATTCAGCTCCATGTAGAATACAGGCTGAAGGCTTCTGTGAGATGAAAAATTGTGCTCTACAAAAGGGCACTGTAAACCATTTATTGCCCTGACAGTCTCGAATATGGGACATTGGACTTCCCTGTGGAAAGCTCTGCTTTGGGAAGAATGATGCATAGTTTAAGGTTTAAAACCTAAAGTAGGAACTTTTCTGAACTGCACGTGGAGCTCTGAAAAATGGATGGTGAGAATCGGTGACCTTATGCTGGTTTATCTTTAGGGTAGAGAGGTAAATCCTGCTAAAATGACTACTGTAATTATTGCAGGGAGTGGGAAATACAGTGCATTACTCCTGGAAAAAGTAGATTTAAATTTAGATTTAGATGATTCTTTATTTTCTCCGGTGTAAAATGGATGTGACATTGCAGATTTCAGTTATACTCTGCCAGTGTGTTGTATACACGCCCTGTGGAGAAATTAGAGGTTGATGAGGCTCTGAGACCATGTAAATAATTAACTTTATGTATTAAGGTTCCCTTCTTGTGCAGTCCTGGGGAGACAGTCCTGCAGTGGAGAGAATGAGCTCCTCAGATGTGTGTGGTCATGTACATTGTGTAAACAAAGCACAAGCTTTATTTTAGGAGTTATTAATGATGCTACTCACGCTGAGTGGTGTTCTTTTTAAACTATTATAAATTATTCTGGCAATTGTTGCTTATCTTAGCATAGGGCATGGTAGGGTAGATGAAGATGACTTTGTGGGCTCATTTATTCTTAAGTAGCCTCAGAGTTCTCTCACCTCTTAATAAGAGCTTAAGGAACATGCCAGGTGTTGTACTTGAGGTAAGAGTGTTAAGGTTGGCATGAGATCCTTGTCCAAAACCCTCTGGATCCTGCTTGCTAGAGCTGCACAGAGCAGGAGAGTGGGCTCTGGGAACTGGGACAAAAGCTGCCTTGTGAAAAGCTTGCCAGGTCATTTCTAGATTTCATCTCTCCTCTTTAGCAATATGACTCCTTCATGTAGATGTAAGCCAAAAATATTCCCTTCCTCAGTGGACTGACGTGAGGGGTCAGCTTGTTTCCAGGGCACCTTTGCCACACATTCTTTGTTCAGTGCAGTGTTTGGGGAAGTTTTCAGCAGTGCTGATAGCACTTGGAGATTAAAAAGAATTCAGTTACATATTTCACATACTGCTTGTAGAAGCTACTCAGATAAAAACACCTATATTCACCTCTGAATTTAGCCAAACTTGAGCAGAGTTGCTGTTACAAGTATTTTTTAACCATGGTAAGGGTCCCTTCAAAGCAAGGATGCCATATTCAGTGTGCAGTATGATCAGGACATTGGTACTGAGCCTCTTACCCTGCTTATGTCAAATGCTTGATATAGTCACAAGCTTTTAAGCTCTGTGTAAGATGCACTTTGAAATTCCACTTTGACAACCTTGAGCCTCAGGGTGGTTTGCAGGAGGGTTGCTGGGCTGTTCTTGTCTCAGAGATGCATCTCTTTGCCAAAGTAAACATTTAGTAGTGGTAGTGTGAGAAGGCCTTGGTTCAGAGTAAGATTTTGGTGTTTTCAGGGCTACAAATGACTACAGGAAGAACAGACAAATTCTGTGGAAAGGGGTTTAGATACAGGGACAATTTTGTTTCCTTTGCTCCTGGGTATTTTGGTGTCTTTGCAGACTGGCTTCTATGGACCTGGTTGGGCAGGGTGTTACTGTAGAGGTGTGCAGCACAGTAGTCACTGTTTTCATTAAAAAAGCACATTGTTATCATCTTTTGGTCTACCAACTAATCTACACGTTTTGTTGAAATTCTCATCTTGTGTTTTTACTCAGTAAACAGATGTTATTTTTTGGCTTAAGTGCAACATGGATTTAGTAATCATATTTTTGATGGATTGCTGAAATAGGGAAGAGGGAGCTTGTTTGTCCTCAGAGTATCAGTTTTCAGGAACTTTTGCGTGATCTGAAAAAAACTGGCTGAACTTTGAGATTTGGCATTATTTTTAGTGAAGATTTTGTGTTGCCTTATTATTATGTGCTTTGAATGGCAATAGAAATTAGTATGTTGATTTCTAGTTCTCCCCCTCACACATTTTTATTTCTTTCTACTGAGTGGCAAGTGGAATTAAAACCAAAAAACCCAAAATTCAGGTCTTGGCTTTACTCATGTTTTTTCACAGACCCCTTTAGTAGGTCACTGAGCCATTCTTGTTTGTCACTTTCCCATGTGGGGGGAAAATTTCCATTCTTTTGGAAAGCAGTTGATACTTAATCACTTGAGCAGCTCCTTATCTGACTGTGTGTCCTTAAGCTATGATTAGTCTTAATCAAACAAAAGGGTATCTAGTGATGCTGCAGGCTGGGAAGGGGTGGGTTGGAATAAAGGGACCTTTGTAGCCATTTTGAGCTGAAGGCTGGGCATTTCTGGGATGTCAGAGGCATTTTGACAGGCTTGAAGGAGAGAGTGAACTCTTTAAGTTGTTATGGGTGGGTGGAATTTCCCCCTAATAACAGCACTTAAACATTTGTTGTAAAGCAGCAGGAGTTGAAAGGGCAAAGAACGAGGCTGGAAGCTCACTGAGATGTGGAGTGAAATTAAGAGGATCTTTGAGGAATGCACTGAGTGAATTAGAAGGGCCAAGATAAAGCCACAGGAAGAGCTGGATGGTGTTGACAGAGGCCACAGGGAGAAAAAAATGAGCTACTGCAAAGGTCAAGTCAAACAAAGGATGTCTCAGCTGACTGAGTGGGTTTGAGCCCGGGTTACAAACTCACTGAACCCATGTGAGTGAGGAAACACCCAGCAGCAGGGAAAGGGAAGTCTCTGATCCTGGTGGGGGCTGTGGAGAAGAAAAGAGGTTGGAGGTGTACTTAGATGAGATTTGAATAAAAGGACAGAGGTAAATGATCACGATGAGTTGGGGAGAAAAGAGGATGTAGTGCTGTTCAGGACAGGAGAAATAGGAATGAAAGGAAAGAATATATGGAAAGTAAAGGTAGATGATGGAAGGTGTGGCTGGAGTGGGAAGAGTCCAGTGTTTATTCCCCATGCTTTGATCTGTGATAGGAGGGTTAGATAGGAAGCACTGATGAAGGTGTGCCTGATAAAGGAGAGAATGAGCTGGATGGGCCCAGATATGAAGGTCATGGATGAGGGAGCAGTGAGTTGGGACAGGATATCTGGAATTCCTGGTTTGGCTCTTCTCATGCTGCCCCGCTGCCTTTTGCTGTTGGAGGGACAGGGTTCTCTTTTTAAAACAGAGGAACAACAATAAACCTTATCAGTTGAGAAACCTGCACCAGTTTGGGTTAAATCTGATATTTTATTTTTAATTAACAGACTACAGGCTATATGCTTGCAACTTCCTTTCTTTGTATGCAGAAATTAATTGCATTTACAGTTTCCCTCGTGTGTCCTTTGATATCGTAATATCATTGGCACAAACAGTTCTTTAAAGACAAAACTTCTAAGCTACTTCTGAGGAAAAAGACAAGCTTTCTGAACTCTTTGATGGCTATAGAAATATTTTACAGCTTTCATACAATTTTCCTTTCACTCTGGGAAGGAAACCTTTAACATGTCCATAAAACAGTTCTGAAGATGATTAGGAAAAGTACTTGTTTCAGTTGCCTCCAAAGAAAATAGAGTTGGTTCTTTGTGTTTCAGACAGTGATGGAAAAATCTGAATCTGATTGTTTTTAGTGCAAACTAGAGTTACACTATTGTCACAGTTTCTGAAGCAGGAAGGCTTGAAAAATAGGGTTAGGGAAAGCAAGGTTCTTCAGAAATTGCTTCTAATAGTTTTAGTACCAGAACACAAATTCTGAACGTGGTCTTTTCAAATAACTTTTGTTTGCTTGCACACATGGGAGTTGGAAGGTCATTTTTGGTTGTTTTTGAACATAAAACATACTGACTTGGTGTCACTGCTGATATAATTAATGTAGTAGCCATGCCTTGGTAAGTAAAGCAGCCATTGCCAATGGAAGTGTTTCAGTGTGCATTTGCCACAGCTTATTTACTTAGTGACACACAAGCACAAAGCTCTTCACTAACCCTTGGTTTCTTTGCTGTTGATCTTAGATAAATCACTTTCTGCTTTTTCCTCCCTTTCTCCATTCTGAAATGACCAAAACAGTGGCAGCACTTCAGGGCCCCAGATGTGCGTGCTGGCCTTTTAGAAACAGGGAAACAAAGGCATGAAGTTTAGAAGTGAGCTGATAGAGGTGTCTAAAAGGAACACCTATCAAAGGTTACACTTCAGCTACAAACTTAATAAAGGAAAGAGGACAAATGGAAGAAAGGTTTAGGAGGGGATGATGAAGAAGATGTGCAGCTTACTGACACGTCCCTTAGAAAAGCTACTGAGGACCATTACAGGTACAAATTACAGGGTAATAAAAGCAGGCTGATATTTGAAGGGCAATCGTGATGTTTCTGGAAGGCAGTGCTCTGCTAAATACCCTTGGCCTTCACTGAACTGCCTGAGAAGCACTTGCTCCCTGCCCTGGCTGTGGTTCTGAGAGGCATCGATCTCTCATTGTGCAGTCCCCAAAAAACCTTTAATATCTGAAGCATCACTCTGGATTCCTGAGCATGCTGCTGACAGTGGCTTTCTGGAGAATCTGGAAAACCCTTTTGTTCTGTTTGGCTTGGAAATTTAAATTGTATGAGCTTGTCTGAGCTGTCAAATGTTTAATAGCTATTGGAGGCAGGACCCCTTTCCTCAAGAGAGATTTGTTCAGGAGTTGAATGTGCCACTTCAGGCAGCAGGAGGACTCTGCCTGTTTGGGAGCTCTTCACTCTGCAAGCAGAAATGGAGGGCACTTTATCTGTTTTCCTGCCTTGGCTCCATGCACTGCAATTGCTGGACTCTGCTTCCCGGTGTTAAATCTACTGTTGGATTGAGCAGAAGTTTGCTTGAGCTCAGTGGTGATAGTGTTTATCTTCCTGCCATTCCCATACATGTGACAATCTGTTATCAGTCTCCTCCAGGCTTGATGCCTCTGAGCACCAAGTGGTTAAGGAGAGCCTGGGTGACACCTTGGCCATTCTGTGTAGTGTGAATGACTGCAGGGGAGTTTCCTGTTCCCTCTCTGTTAAGCAGATTTCACTTTGTGCCTTAAGGTATAAAAACTCTTGAGTGCTGCTTGAGAACAAGCTCAGCAGCAGTTACCTTTGTGAAAAATTAGTGTTTTTAGTTGGCTGTCCAGCCCTGATACCAGTGGATCATAGAAAGTGGGACTGGGAAGGACCTTAGGAAGCCATCTAGGCCCAGGGAAAAGATTCCTTCCCTTGGTTGGTTGTCCAGACCGTGGTCACTTGCACGGTATATGAAGGTACAAAGCCCACAGTGTTAGGAGTGGTTCTCAGGGCTGCTTTGTCACCTTTGGGACTGTAAAAGAAAAGGTGACATGCCAGATGGAAAGGGCTTGCAGGCACTGCTTGGATTATCATGTAACAGGGTATTAGTGAAAGAATCTGATTCACTTCAATTAGTGATATGTCAGTGTGTTTTGGCCAGAATACTGCTGACCTACAGATAACCCTTTGCCCTGACACAGTTGGTGATGTACCCGTGATCTGAGGAAAGGGTTCAGCTGTTTAAGTAGCTGAGCATTGCTGCTTAATGAATTGATCACTTTTCCTGAAAAGCACAGAAAAACTTTAATGACTTGTTAAATTTTAATGACTTGTTAGAGAGCTTTTTATCCTTGGTTTTGTGTTTGCAGCACATTATCCATAACAGTAATGCACAGTTAGAGACCTTGTAGTCTCTCTACTTCTAGTTTAGCTGATGGTGTAGTGCAGGGAAGCAGTGGATACAGCCCTTTTTGCTATATTTAATGCCTTTTCTTACTGTATTTTTTATATGTGGTAATGTCTTCCTACATACAAAGATAAATGCTTTTTTTTTTAAATTATAGTGGGAAATTTCTGGATTTCCCAGGGTATCTTTATTGCTCATTTATATCACATCAGAGCAAGCAGAGAATATCTTTATGGGTAGAGTACATACACTCTGCAAATATTGTGCTTCTGTTGCATTGCAGATTAATAATATTTCCCTATGCATTCTCCCAGTGATTTGGGGAACAAAGAGCAGAATTTTGGGGGGACAGTTCAAAGCAGAAATAAGAGAGTTGAGGCTGCTTTCAGCTGAAGGAGCAAGGAAGAATGGATGAGAAATCATCCTTAGTCCATGAAAAGTTGTCCTTACTCAAGCAAAGGAGTCTGATGCTTGTTACAGTTTTGTTCTGTGTGAGCTTGAAAGGGCTTCTTCCATCTCAGGAGATGAAGAGTGGTCTTTGCTGGTTTTGGGTGGGGCTTACTTGTCCCAGGGCTGGCTTGTGAATTCAGAACAAGAATTGAAGAGTGGAGCCTTAAGGATGACTGAGGGGGTAAGGAGAAGATAGCCAGATAACCGTGCTCTTGTGTAATAGGTTTGCCCTTCTTGAGAAAGAGGATTGCTGGTCTTGTTTTGGAAGTGAGATAGCAGCTGCATTGTTTGTAGTTGGGTTTTGCAAATCTGGGGGGAAGGTGGCAGCTTGCAAATGTGGCCTGGCCTGAACCCTCTCCATGGGGTGTTTGCTCCTCCTGGCTTTGTCCTGTGCTGCATCTGCCCTGGTGTTCTGAGAGAGTCCTGCTGATGTGGGTCCCCAGAGGTGTCTGTGCTGGGAGCTTGTGTGAACACCAGAGCCTTTAGTGCCATTAGAATCCCTGTGGGGAGTGCAGGACCTTGGTCCTGTGTCCTGCCGGGGGGAGGGAGTGAAGGAACAAAGGTGTGCAAGTGTTTTGTTCTGAGGAGTTGGTGTTGCAGCTCGTTCTGCTGCCTAGAACAGATCTGCAGAAGCACAAGTAAGCAGGATGAGGCCTTTTCTTTTCACTGATCCTTCCAGTGGAGGCTATTAGACCCCAGAGATCAGCAGGGTTGTTCTTTATGAGAGACATGTCTGCATAACAAGATTGAAGCAAACATTGCAGAGGCACGAAGGAGCCTTTGCTTCTGGAATCTGTCAAGTTCATTGTTTTCAGAATTGTGGAACATGGGATGTTTACTCGAAATCCTGGCCTCCTTTCCCTCTCCTGCTTTGTTTACTCTCCCTTCCCTCAAGGTCCCATAGTAACGGGTGCTCTGCCTGCAGCAGTTCAAGGACACAACAGCTGAAGTGACCTTGGCCAGCATGGCTGGGAAACCTCTGGCCAGGCTGCAGCAACTCAGTGACTTGTGTATCCAGCAGCCAAACCCTTCCCCAGCCCATGTGAGCTTGTTGTCCAAAACACTTCTTGTCCATATTGCCCCTTCTCTGCCGGGGACTTGGTTGCCTTGACACCAAAATTCTAATGTAGGGCAAAGGTTAGACTCACTCCAGCCAGCCAGGGTGATGATACAGAGCCCAGGCCTCTGTGGTAGTGCTGGTGTATCTTGGGAGCAGTTGGAATGTGGGGTTTCACAATAGACCTAAAAATAACTCAGGCCCAGAGCATTTAGTTACTTTATGTTGATATGAATGTGAGCCGTCACAGGCACTTCTGCTCAGTTCTTCATGCTGCATCTTACATCCAGATTTTAGGCTGCTCTTAAATCTAGCTTGTCCTCACTGTCCACACCATTCACAAGGAGACAGAGACCAAGTGGAGCAAGAATTGTGGAAGAGCTTCTCATGTCTTTGTAATTCTTTGAAGTCCATGAGTGCTCTTGATTATCTTTTTATCATGCAGACTTTTGCTTTTGGTGCTGTAGTGTGACACTTGATTTAGGCTGTGTTAGTTGTTGAAAGCCGTTACTTTGGAAGTGACCAAGGTAAAAAAGGAAAGTGCACATAAAAAGGAAAACTTAAATAAAAGGTAAAAAGGAAATACATGAGCTTGTGGGTCTGGCAGCTATTAGAGAAGAAGTGCCAGACAGGAAGAGGGCACTGGAAGATCTCCTTGCTTTCCTGATCTGCCAGTCATTGGTTATGGGTATTATCTGCTGCCACATTTCCCAGAGCAAAGAATAGAATTTGTTTTGTCCTTGGATGAACACTCTCTGCTCATCCAGATGAATTTCTGTATGTTTACATAGAAGCTGTAGTCTGAGTAAGCTTAGGCATGGCTAGTAAAGCTCTGTTAATAATATTTACAGTGACAACTGTGCATCAGGAGAACTCCCAGTATTTGAGTGAGAGGTGACACAGCGAAGTCTTGGTCCTGCTAAGCTGTGTAGTGGATTCAGGAACAGCTCTGAAATGTGCTCCTGTGTTAGCAGCATTCAAAGATCTGGATGTTACATATCACACTTTTCTGTTACCTTGTCCTGTACAGTGTCCAAAGAATGTATCCCCGTTTCCCTGTATAAACTCCTGCAGATTCGTATCTGCTTTCTGTTTGCTTGGTAAGAATCTGTCTCTGATAGGCTGGAGGTTGAGGGAACTTGGATAGAAAATATGCTGGTGGTGTGCCAGATGTGGGAAAGCATGAAGCAGTGAAAGGGAATCAACTACTTGCTTTTGCTCTTTAAAACACAGCTTTTGAGAAAGAAAGTTGAGTGCGGGGGTTGTAGAGGAAGTTTGCCGCCCGGAAACATGCAAAAAAGACTTTTCTGGATTAGAGGATATAAAACTTTTAGAAAGGAAGGACTACGTCAAGGGATTTAGATATGGTTGTGAAATATTTAGATCTGTTACAGAGCCAGAGAAGCTCTTAGAATGTTGTCAGCTTATTTCAAATGAACCCAGTGTTGGGATGGGAGAACTGCCTTGATCAGGAATACAAATATCCTCAAGGAGGAAGCTGCACTCACTTCAGATAATTATTAGCAACCATGTTTGACACCTAAAGCAGAAAACAGAGATTGTGAAATAATTGCTTTGGGAAACCAAAACAGTCTGTCCAAAAGCTGGGGCATCCAAGCTGTTGAGTAGTTATCACAGTGGCTGTTCTCTACTAAAAATGTCATTATCCCACCCTTTTCAAAGCAGAGTCGTGCCAAATCAATATACATGTTCAACTGGGGGGGAAGTGTCTATAAACAGCAAAAGAGAAACTGTGTAGTTGTTCAGTTCACTTTTAGGGAGTGAGTTAATACACTTGCTAATATCATTTTCCTTTAGGGCTGTGACGTTGTTGGGAGCTGGCAGGAACACCACGGGGACAAGCTCGTCCTGTAGTGACCCTTCCCCAAGCACCTGCTCAGCCACTGCTGGGACTGAGCAGGGGAGGGCTGAACGTGTGGCACGCTGGGTGGGTGTTCTTACAGCTCTTGCCAAAGCAGGTGCCAAGTGCTGGAGTGAGCTACAGTGTTTTAGTATCAGCTGGGAAAAAATTCCAGGCAGCATTTGGTTTCTGGAAGCTGCAGATAAGGCTGGAGTGTGTGGCTGCTCTCTGTGGTAGCAGCCCCGTTCTGTGCTGCTGCCTGGAGGTGCTGGGGATTCCATGGTCTTGTGAAAGCACAGAGCCAGTATGTCTGTGACTGGAATGACACCGATCTGAGTCATTCCTCCTGTGAGGAAGGGTAATCTGCAGTCAGACTTCACAGGAACCAGAGGCATTCCTAAATCCTGGAAACCATGGGATTAGCTTGCACTTATTTACTTCATCAAGTCAGCAAATGTTACTGGAGAGCAGATCTTAGCTCTGCAAGTAGATGCATAGAATTCTGCAAAAAAAGCTAATTCATTACTGTTTCTAATAAAATTTTGGTCTGTGAAGGCTGTTGTTTAGGAACTCAGCATGGATCCCATCTGTTTTCAGTATCCAGTTGTACAAGTAGAATCCTCAAATCTCCACTAAAAATCTTAGCAGAGCTTAAGGAGACTAAAACTTTTATTAGCAGTTTTTATTAGCACATTAGTGGGCTTGGTGTCTAAGCTTGGCATGTGGTGATTATAGGCTGGGTGCATGTAGCAGGCTTTTGGAAATGGGGAGACAGATCCTAGGAAATTTTGAGAGGTTGCTTCTCTCCATAGCAATAAACATGTAAAAAGTGTTATTTACCTTTCACATGAGCTTTACCAAGGGACTGTCATGTCCCCAGGACAGGACTCTACAGAATGAAGGTTGGGACTGTTTTTTTGTGATTTTTGGCACAAAAAAAATTGTGATTTTTAGGAAAAACACTGTTCAAAGAAAAGACTTGAGTGAGGGTCATTTAATGACTTGGTTGTTGTTTTGCTTGTAGTAAGATTTGTGAAAGTGCTGATACTGTCCCATGTTTTACTGGTGAAGTCACCACTTGCTTTGGGACCATCTCAGCCCATTTGAAAGTCAGTCCAGCTATGTCTTTTAACTGCTGCACAGGTGGATGGCATGAGAATTTCTGAACCATTTTGCTGCTTGATATTTAATCATGGTGGTTACTGGGAGCAAAGGAATGACTTTATAAGGGTATAATGCAATAACACAACGTCTTCCTCTGACACTCACTGCATATAATGAGGTTAAATATTGCTTTATGAAGTTAACTGCTATGAAACATTCATTAATGCCCTGTGCAGTGCTTGTTACCATAACCACCACCATTATAAAGTAACAGATCCAACAATTCAGCAGGGCTGGAGCCACCAAGGACAGGGTTGATCTCTCCATCTGTGTGTGGGAACCTGGCATTGCCCTTGGCCTGTCCAATCCTAGGCAGGCAATGGGAGCCATCTGGGAAAAGCGTGGTGAGGATTATGTGGAATGAGCATTATTAGCAGCTTCCCTGCCAGCCTCGTGTCCCAATTAATTAAGGCAGGGTCACTCACACAGCCTTCCCTGCATTGCAGCAGACAGATCTTCACAGCTCCAGTTTGACTGGTGACCCAGAGGTGGAAGTTTGTTTTCCACTCTGTGTTTTCTAAATGTTCGACCTTCCTGGGAGTCTGTGGTCTTGGATGGGTGGATCCTGGGGAGTTTTACTGTATTTTTTGAGATATGACTGCCCCCATGGCATGACCATGCACAGGACAATGAGATGTTCACCATGAATTGAAGGGCTGGTCTTGGTGAAGCTTTGCCCTTGTTTGCACACAGATCCAGGAAAGATCTAAGTGGACATTTTTCCTGTGAGTTACATGACTTTTTAGAGACATTTTCTTTTTCCACATTCCAGGCTGTCTTATGTGAGTTCTGGAAGAAGTTTTCTCCCTACATTATCTTTCTATGGGATTTGGATTGGTATTTGAGTCATTTCAGTAGTAACACAATGGTGCCTTTACCCTGCTTCTGTCTCTTGTGTAATTTCTGGTTCAGCTTTTATGTAAACTTTGAATAAACTGTATGTGCTGTTGCAGTTTTGAGTCTGTAATAACTGAATTTGGGAACCAGCGTGGTGTTTTTCAGGCTGCAGGGAGCTGGGATGAAAGCTTTGTGTCACAAGGGGAGAGAGAGCTGGGGGAGCATCTCTGCTTTTGCAAACCTGTAAGGCGCTTTCAGAATAAGATCCCTGAAGTCTTGCAGTTTATTTATAGGCTTGTAATGCTGTTCAGAGAATGTTACGGTATCCTCTGCAGCAGAAGTGCTGGTTTCGGGTTTCTCCAGCATGGTAAACAGCTCTGGGCCCCGGTGGTATGTGTGCTGCTCAAAGAGCTGGGCTGATCTGCCACGCTGATAGGGTTTGTTTGGGTTTTTCAGTGTGAAAAATCTTTTAAGTCCCAGATGATCACATCTTGATCAGTTCATTAATCTAGGCTGGGGCCTTAATGTTCAAAAAGATTGACACATTTATAGCTTTCTATACAAGAGGGTCCCTCGCCAACAACCATCCTTTTAAATGAAAATCGAGGTGTACTGCAAAACCCTGTCAGTTCCTGATCATCTGTGTTGGGAAACAGCTCTTTGTAGTGGATATTATGATTCTGAGGTTGATGGAAAGTGAGTGACAGAAATCAAGTCTTAGGAAGAAGTGAAAAATTTCAAGACACTAAAGTAAGTAGGATCACTTCCCTTTACATTGAAGCAGCTCTAAAAATGACACTTCTTTCCACCATGCATGAGAGCATAGGAAGCACTTCAAAAAGAAGGAAAACCAAATGTACTGATCTGATGTGAAAGATGTAAATCTAAAGCTCACCCTTGCTGGTAGCATTTCTAGTGTGGGGTGTGTGGCTGGAATGTGCTTGGCTGGTGTTGTGTCCTCGCTTTGCCACTGACACACTTTGTGCCCATGGGCAGCTGCTCTCCAGCATGGCATTTCAGATTTGGGCAATGAAAGGGTGGGATTTCCTCTGAGCCCTGTGTCAGTTCTG
Organism: Sturnus vulgaris; assembly: GCF_052056855.1. Lineage (NCBI taxonomy): Eukaryota > Metazoa > Chordata > Aves > Passeriformes > Sturnidae > Sturnus > Sturnus vulgaris. The sequence goes on from NC_142261.1 coordinate 3,169,229, forward strand.
TGTGCCAGCTGCTTTTTCATCATGGTGGGGTTTCAGGTTGTTCTTTAAGAAGGTCCTGGTTTTAGACGGTGGAAGTGTGTGGCCTTTATAAAGTGTTAATGTTTATAAAGTTACAAAGTATGTGACTTTTGTAAAGGGACAAATTTAAAGACAGCAGGGGTCAGGGAGAGGTTTGGGGAGGGTCAGCAGTGACAGATGTCATGGTAAGGCCCATTTTCTCAGCCTTTTGGCTGGTATATTAATGACAGTACTTATGAAGCTTTTTTCTTGCTATTCCAGTTCTGTACTAAAGTGAGCCACTGTTGGACAAGTGTCTGAAAACCAGGAAGATTTCTAGAAATATCCTTTGATTTCTGACTGGAAATGAGAAACTGTCTAAGTATTCTGAGTCTTTCAATAACCACTGGCTGAAGGACACCATAGCCTTCAAGTCTCCTTGATATTTGTACTGTTCTCTGTGTTTGTCCAGTGCTCTTTTCACCATTTCATAACCTGCATCTGGTGAAGCCATTTCTCAGTGGTCCTTCCCAGCTGCCTGCAGCCTCCCCCTGCACTCAGCTGACCCTGCCATGTTGTTTGACTAAAACTGCAGCAGGCAGCTCCTTTCCCTGGTTGACACAGTGGTAATGGTATGAAAAACTGACAGGGTGGGTGTGATAATGCTCCCAAAATGGGAATTTTTCAGCTGTCCCCGAGGAGGCTGCCTTGACACAACTCCTGCCTGGTCATTCCTGAGTCCAGCACAGACCAGGTTGTCAGAGCAAGAGCCCAGGTATTGCAAACTTTCATTTATGCAAATTACATTAAACTTACACACTTAAAATAGCATTGAATTTATAATATAAATAAATCAACGTTTCTTGTGGATTTGTTGGGACAGGAGTATTTGCTTCAGGCACACAGCTGACCTTTCACTTTCCTGTTCCATTTCAGGAGGTGCATACCTGAGCCTGCCTGCGTGAAATCAGTGCAGATAACATGTTTCTTGGCAGGTGTTGCAATTCCAGTTTGCCACTGGCTAAATTTGATCTTTATTTTTATTTTTTTAACAGTTCTTAGTAGATATTGCTCATGACAGAGGAAAAATATTTGTCTGGTCCAGTATCTCTGTCTTCAGGATGGAAGTATGATTTTTAAAAGGTGATGAATCAAACAGTGAGGGGACTTTTGGTTGTTCTAAAGTGTTGGATTTAACTTCAGCACAAAGCTCCCTGCTGTCCTTCGTGGTCTGTGGGCAATAGAAGATCCCTCCACAACCCTGAGCCTGCTCCTGCAGGAGGATTTCAGGGAAGGAGGATGAACCAGGTAACAAAGCAAATGACCTGCCCTAAATCTGGCTTTTAAAATGAGCTCTGTCTGGGATTAGTATCCTCAGGCTGCAGCTGGGATTAACTTTGTAGGAATTGTGAGATGCTACAACGTGGTCTCCTCACCAGTCCTACACACATTCACGCCGTGTAGAAATGTTTTGGTTTCTCTTTCCTGCCCCTTTGCTCCAACACACAATGCATATAATCTGATTCTCTGAATGAACCTTTGTTTGGGGAAATACTGTTAGTTTTGGCTCTTGGAGAGCTGAGCTGACAGGCCCAACTCCCCAACAAAACAGATTGGAGATGACAAAACAAACTGAAACCACGCCTTTGAGAAAAAAATTCTGGGGAGATGCCAGAAAGTTCCTTTTCTGTGTTTCTGAAAAAGCTAATCTATTTAGCTACTGTACTGTCAAATCTGATTTTTGTCCTATTACTTAAATTAAGAGCCTCATTGCCATTACCTGTAATAAAAGTAAAATTCTTACCCTGCTTCAAAAAATTGCATGAGTGTGCACAGGAAGGAACTGGAGGGAGGCACAAAGGAAGTGGGTTTCGAGGCTGGAGCTAATTAGGCAAAAAAAGTTGTTTTAGCACAAGGGCAGGGGAATCCATTACCTAAACAGGAAAACACAGGATATTTCTGTAGCTTATTCCCATAAACTGAATTGACAAAATTCAGATTTGAAAACAAATGAATTTGTTTACAACCGTAGCACATTCGAATCCAGTGATCTGTAGGAGAAGTGATTCCTGCAGATGTGCAGTAGCTGCTTTCCAGCCTATCTGCTGGGCTTGCTGGGAATATTTGGGCAGCAGAACATGCCTGTGGAATCTAAACCACAGTGCTTGGAGGTTTGTGTTTAAATTCCATGTACCATAGATCTTGGCCAGGTGCTCTCTGAGGAGAAGAGAAAAAATAACAGCTCCTGAGCTAGGGAGCCAAATGTTGCAAGAGATTTTCCTTGTCCCTGTGTATCAAATAAGTGAAAGATGAGAGGGTGGAAATGAGGGGTTTATGTGCAAAGCCCAGTGGTACATCAAAAAAATCCATGTCCTACTTCTACTGTGTCACTCACACACTTTGTAGCCACGGGCATGTAATTCACTCTTCCCTTATTTTAAGCAGGAGATCCTGCATTCCATTCTCAGAGGGTATTTTAAAAACCTCTTACTTGGTGCAGCATTTAGTTCACTGCAATCCCAAGATCACTTCCCAGCTGAAATTCCTGCTCAGCAGCTTTTACATGTCATGGTGTGGAGAATGAACTTAGGTTTTTCTGAATGGGAAAAGGGGATTTTTCAGGCTGATGTTTACAGCAAAGTCTTCCCTGTTGCCTTCTGTTAGAAAAGGATTTAAACAGAAGGCTGGAGTACTGTTGTGAGCATTTCTGAGGGAGATAAAAAATGGGGAACTGCAAGTTGAATCAGAAGCAGCTGAGTAAAGCATCTGAGCTGTGTAAAACCCATAAGCTCTATGCTATACCATATAGTTTCCATTTAATTGACATGTATTCAAACCACCTGCTAAATGGAGGATATATGGAATTTATCTTAATATTTTGAAGTCTTGCTTCTCTGCCCCTTCAGTGCTCTTTGTAGAAATCACTTTCCTAAAATGCTGGCGTTTCTTAATGCTAATAAGTAATGAAAGATCCCTAAATTTCTTCTGGGTTTGCACACAGATAAATGTCCCTTTCTGCCCAAATCCAGAGGGTGCTTCTGTCATGTGGTTTTATGCTGACTGAAGTCCATCTTAAAATCCTCTGATTAAAGGAGGTGAACTGAGGATTCTTCTGTTGTGAGTCATCTCAGTGCTTGATCCTGCTTACAGATGTTGGGAGGAGTTTCTCATTGAGTTTATTAATTGAATGTTGTTTCAGTGCTAGGAAGAGCTACTGGTTTAAATTTTGCAGCAGTGAATGGCATCCCATGTGTATGTGTTAAGGAAGAGGGTCTTGTCTTTACTGAGTCCAAAGCATCACTAAAACATCCTGTAAGATCATGAACTGAGTGTTATTAACCTAGAAGAAAACGATGAGATTCTCAGAGGCAAAACTTCACTTGTAAATGGATACTGTCAGGGTACTGTTAGAAAACAAATCTGCTCCCTAGTTACATTTCAGTTGATTGAAGAAAAATTTAGAAATCAAAGGTGTTGAATGGAATCAGATCACACTCTCACAGTGGATGTCTGTTTCTTGTATTTTGCTGCAAATTTTGTGATGTTTGAAGGTTTATAATTGTTTTAAAACACAGCTGTTTTCACTGGAGTTGTAGAAATGGAGAGTTGTGTTACTGGGAGAGACCAGTGCTGCGTTATCTGCCTGCTTGGATCTCAGTTGCCTGAAGTGTAGTTCCTGAGCTGGGAAAACGCTTGTAAAAAACTTTGGGAATGGAGTGCAGCCTCTCTTGGTGTATGCAGGACTCTCAGTTGAGAGTTGCAGCAGATGGAAGTGGCAGCCTCGGGTGCCTGCAGCCTCTCCTCTGACAGCCCTTTAAAGCACGCTGGGGCCGCTGTGTCCAAGGGGATTTCCAGCTCTGTTGCTGTTGAGCTGAAGCTCTTCTGGCTGGTTTGCTGTGATCAAATCACTTGATGAGGACATTTGGACTCAGGAGGTGGAGATTTCTACATGGGAGACTGAGCTGAGCTGCTGGAATGCATTGCAGATCACTCACCAGATGGTTTTCAGCTGCTTTGATTTGATCTGTGTGATAGTGAGGAGAGCATGAAAGTCACCTATTCTTCCAGCATTGCTTACATGAGCTGAGCTCCTGGCAGCAGCATCCCCTGCAGGATGCACCTGGGAGCCTGGCTCCCTGTGTTCCTCAGCTTGGCCACTCTCTGTGCAGCACCAGCGTTCCCACAAGCTGTGGGTGCAGCTGTCCTGCCTTGTACCCTGCACTGTTGGGTCCAGTTCTCCCTTGGCACGTTCTCCTGCTCTCCTCTTTGGGAGCAGCATCCCCCAGAGCAGCAGCAGCTGTGGGACCACAGGTGTGCTCCTGGGTTGTGCTGCAGGTACATGGTGTCCATCCACCTGTTGGGAATTGCTCCACATTTGCTGTAGGACTTGGCAGGAGCAGCTGCCAGATGGTTTCTCCAGTTGTTTGGGTTTTTTCCTTGTTGTTGTTTTGCTGCTTTAAAATCTGAAGACTGCTTTCAGTTAGGCAGCTGCTCTCAGTCACAGTGCTGTTCAAAGTAATTGACTTTCCATTGACTTTGGAATTTGGAATAGTGTCTAAATATTGTTGTCAGCTTCATGCTGATTCCTCTCCACCGGGGCTGAAGTTGTTTCACTTATGACCTCAAGCTGGACTTGTGTTTTGCTCCCATGGGAACTAAAAATAATAATTATTTTAAGAATAGGTTCTTAATCACTTCCTTCTTTTGATGTACTAGTCTTGTTTAGCATTTTCTAAGAATGTAATTGAAAATATTTTAAACTATTTGTGTTTTAATTCCAGTTTTAATTAGCTCTTTGAAGATGCAAGGAGTGGACCAGACTTGATTACAGTTCCTTTTAGTCTTTTTATAGAAAAGCATTTGCTCTTGTTATTCTGAGTGCAGATTATTAGAGTTTTGTTGCTCTGGTGAACTGTCGAGTCACACAGAGCTATGAAGAGATGAACATTAAGTTAACAGATTTCTTAGTCAAAGGCATGTGGGCACTTTGTCAGTGCTGGGGGTGCACCAGCATGTTCATCTCCTGTCTCCAAACAGTTACTGTACAGATGAGAAACAGGAAAAGATGTGCTTTAGTCTGGGTTTGGAAGGAAAGATAAAGATAAGGCATGCAGTGGTTCTGAGGCAGAGCTGGCTGTGCAATGAACACTGAAGGTGTTGGGATGGTTTGCAGTGGTGGGAGAAATATTAAATGGGTGGAAATCCACTCTGCCCTGACACGTGGGTTGGGTAACAGCGAAATTAAATAGTTGGAGATCTTTTCATTAACTGAAAGTCTTGAAATTTAGAAGTGCAGTTTGGGGAGATGCATTTCACTACTGAAAAGAAATAATCCAGAAGGATTTCCTAAATGTCCATGACCATGCAGAGTCTCATGGTACTGGGTGTCTTAAAGCCCAGTGACAGCACAAGTACATTAGCAATGATTTTTCTATTCCTTGCCAATAGTTGACATGGTTTGCTGTCACTCCCAGTCACTGAAGTTGCTTTCTCCAGCAAGTCTGCTTGTCTTGGGGGTGCTCGTGTTCTATTTTGTGTACCACATTTTGTTTATACTTTATTTTTTATCAAGCACCAGTGTCCCAAAGGCTGCAGGGCCTTGTAGCATAGTCCAGTACAGCCTACACCCCAAAGGGCAGCTGGGCATGGACAGGGCTCACAACTTCATCACTTTCCTGTTCTCTTGCTGCTGGGAATTCTCCTTTTAGTGCAGTTCATACCTTATCTCTGCATCTGCTTCCTTGTGCATACAAGAAGATTGCGGTTTATTTTTAAAGAGGACAAGGAGAAAAAAAAATTTCACGAGCAGGCAACAAGTCATCTGCTGGTGCATTGCTACAACCTGTTGCCACAACTGACATTTTATATAGCAGTAAAATTGAAAGAGCAGAGCTGGTTTTCTTTACCTGTCTCTTGTCTGAAGCCTGGCATTTGCTCCTCTGTTACTGTCAGAGTTGTGGGGAGCACCTGAGTGTGAGAGCAGTTGTGGTGTCAGCAAGGCAGGAAAGAAATGGTGAGCCAAATATGTGAAAAAATGTTGGTTTAATATCCTGTTATTGGCAGCTCTGGCATTCTCATTCCTTTTGTTTAGGTTTAGGACTTTTTACTTATTTTTAGTGTTGCAAGTTTTATTAAAAGGTTTCTTTAAAAAGAGTTGCTATTGGGAGGTTTCCCAGACCAAATAGGAAACTGGGAATCATCAGTTCTTTAGCCTCAGGCTCTGTGCATGGGCTTTGGTGAGCCAAGGGAAGTGCCTTGCACTTCTGTAGGATGTACTTCCTGTTTGCACAGAGATTTGAGAGCTTAACTGAGAAATGAGCTTTTAAGGATAAATAATTCCTCTCTGAATTCATTTGTGCTGAATGTGTGAGGCAAATGGCGTGTGCCAGGGCGCTGTGTGTGCTGGTGCATCTCCAGTGCCACTGCACTTCATGGCAGGGCCCATTCCTGGCTGACCACGTGCTCGGGGGATCTGAGAGGGCAGAGTGTTTGTAGTGACGTTGCTCCTGTCACTCCTTCTGTCCATCACCCCTTGACCTGATGCTCGTGGTGTGAAGCTGTTTCCTTTGTTGTTGCATGGGTTGCAGTTGGTATTGCTGGTGCAATTCCCTCATAGCAAGGTTGCACAAACAGCACAGGAGACATAAACTTGGAAGATGTGGGGCTAAACCCCCCCAAAACAAGAGGCAGAATCTGGGATAGGCACAGTTCCTATACTTTAATCTCTGGCTTGAAGTTTACTGTGTTGTGAGTATTTCCTACTTCCTCTGCCCTGTCAATAGAATGGATTAATGATTCATAAAGGTGTGTTTTAAGGGCTGGGTAGTTTGTGTTTATACAGTGCTTACTAGAGGCCCTGCTGCTTCTTCCTTTTTCCTTCCATTTCCCTTCCATCTCCCAAGAGCATTCATGCAAAAGCCATTTATTTTTCCAGCCTTGCTTTTCCTTGGAGAAAAGTTACTCTTTCTAGCCTGTTGGTACTTCTTTGTGCCTAGCTCTGATTACCAGCAGTGTAGAACTGGTGGGTTATGTTTTTTTCTTGGGGCAGAATTGGCATTTCATTCCTCCTTTTCAGTGTTACCAGCCTGGAAAATCGAATGTAACTGCATCTGACCAAACATGCAGAAGCCTCTTAATTTGAATAATCTCGATCCCAGTTGGTGGAAGCTCATAGGTAGGGATTAGAAAAGGTGTGATACTGGCAAAGAGAAAAGTGTGAGTGAGATGAATTTCATTCCTGCTGATATTTGTGAGACCAGTTGTGACAGTTCTTAGTTCTTATGGAGGACTCTTGAAGACTGGGATAATGTCTGGCTCCTGGCTCAGTGAGCCATGGTTAGCAAAAGTTGTGACTGGCCAAGTGTGGCTTGTTGTTGTTTCATCTGTTGACGGTTTGGCTGGTTTAGGGGGATGCTTTGTTTTGAAGGGAGAGAGAAAAACTGAAAGCAGAATGATTTGTTGTCTGTTTTGTTGCAGCGGAAGGTTGGTTTCACCAAAATGGAAAAATTTTAAGGGATTGAAGCTTCAGTGGAGAGATAAAATCCGTCTCAATAACGCCATCTGGAGGGCCTGGTACATGCAGTGTAAGTACCGTGCTGGGGGCGGGTCTGTCCGGACACATCGGTGAGAACGAGGGAATTGAAATTACTGTCAAGTGAAAAGCTCGGGAATCTGCTCAAGGTCTGATGTTTGAGAGGCGGTGCTGTTGGATCAGGGCTTTGCTGGATGTGCCCACACCGAGGGTGTGCTGAGTGCTCCAAGCACAGCCCCAGATCTCCCTGTTTCGTGTTGTTTATCAGGCAGGAATCCTGGCTAGGCTCCCTGTCACACCTTGGCACTGCAGTGACAGCTCTCTGCAGCCCTGCCCGTGCTCAGCACTTGCATTTCCCTTGTTGTTTCAGACCTGGAGAAGCGCAAGAACCCCGTGTGCCACTTTGTGACCCCCCTGGACGGCTCCGTGGACGTCGATGAGCACCGGAGGCCAGAGGTGTGTGAAACCCTGGGAACAGCCCAGAGGGCTCTGGATTTGTAACAGGATTTTCTGGTCTGCTGGAAACAAGGGCAGCATAGCCAGGCTGTGCTCTGGTTTTATTTAGAAGGAATCATTAAAAGCAGAGAGAACCCAGTTCTGTGAGTTTATCACATTAGGATGATCAAGGTGCAACCAGAAGGACTTTTGTTATCTCTGTAATTTACGTTAATGGTGTAGTTTAATGAATCATAAGTCATACAAGTGCTGTTTGAATAGTTAAGATTTTGACAGCCACTGCTGTCTTCTGACTGGAAGTCAGTGGGAAATCAGAGTGATGACTATTTTCAGGAGTGAATCTAAGTGACCCTGGGAGTGTTTTCTGTATTTTATGTAATTGGCAAGGTGTGGTTTCAAGAGAACAAGCAATTTCTTTTTCTGCATTGAGGTAGTTTCACAGACAGATCAAATATGAGTTTGTGTTCTTTCATTTTTGTGCTCCTGTAAACATAAATGAAAACTAACATCTGCCCTCTGGCTCCTTGCAGAAAACCAGTGAGGCCCTTGATGTGGCAATATATGGCTCTCTCTGTACTGCATAACTCTAGAATAATTTATAACTCAAAGGAGTTCCAGATGAGTTTGTGGAACTGTCTCAGGTTTTTGAAAGAACAGTGTTGATGGTTGTGTTGAAAGTGACCCTCGAACACAAAGTTAAGGCTCTCATTAGTCTGCTCTCCCCAACTTACACACTGCTCTCTGTGATACATTGAAGACCCATATTGTCTGATTCTTTTGTTGCCATCAGTGTGTGGCCTGCAAGGTCTTCCTGAGCTGGACATCAGATTCCTATTGCTTTGTGTCATTCATAGCAGCTTTTGCTTATTTGTGTGTCTGTGCATGTGACCTTGTGAAATTCACAGGATATTGTGTGCTTTATATGTTATATTTCAGTAAATTAATTTTAAAGGTTGTTTTGGTTTTTTTTTTCCATTTCTTAACTCTTGGTTATGGTTGAGCTGCTGTGGGAGATGCTGACAGTGCAGTCAGATGTCATCTGGTGTTTGGTTTCTGTGGGAAAGATGAAGTTAGTACTGTCAGATTTGCTCTGTGATAGTTGAACTCTGGGACAGTGTGGGCTGCTGATACATGAGCTCAAATAGAATTAGCATGCTTTCTTTTGCATTTTTTATGCCTGAATATTTGCTTGGAAATGTATTGAATATTCAGCCCTTACGTGATTCTGTGTAATTCATGGTATGTGTTTGTGTTCTCAGGCCATTGCAACAGAAGGGAAATACTGGAAACGAAGAATTGAAATAGTCATTAGGGAGTACCACAAGTGGAGAACATACTTCAAGAAAAGGGTCTGTTGGTTTACATAGTGAAAGTAGTTTGCTTGAGCTTGATGAGTATGTTGCTGCTTTTTGAGTTTTTCTATCACTTTTTCTGGCATGCAAGAGTATTTAAAAGAGATGATAAGCTGGTACAGACATGCTTATCTGATTAGTTCCACTTAACTAAAAATTTTGTGCTGGGATTGATTGTGCATGATTGGGTCTTACAAGTTTTTCAAAATCGGGTCTTCCACTGGTACATACAGGACCTATTCTGACTTCACCATTTGTTCTGTTGTCCTTTTGCAGTTACAGAAACACAAAGATGAAGATCTTTCAAGTTTGGTCAGGGTAGGTAACACCACTGAGAAGTGGCAGCATTTATGCTTGTAGAACCCACAGTAGATAACAAAGCTGTAACATGCAGTAGCTTGCTTTGATTAAAATCTAAAGACAAGTATCTTGCTTAAGCCTTAATTAAGGTTAGACACCTTAATGTTCTATGCCTCAGAGAGCAATGCAAGATTTGTAGCTTGAATTGGATGGAGGAAAGGTTGAATGTAAAGTGCTGTGACAGAAGAAATGGGAATCAGCATTGCATGCCCAGAGAGATCAATCTCTTTGAGGGCTGGCACATGATTTCATCTTGTTACTGAGTTGTAACTGGCACTGCTGCCTTGCTTGTGTAACTGGATCTGTGAACATGTGGGAGCTACGTGTTGCAGATCTTCCTGCTGTGCCCACAGCTCAGGCAGATAATATGCCAGGATCCTATAAAAGGACAAAATGGTTAAAGGAACAGTGGTATCACCATTTAGTATGTCCCCTTAAACTGTCAAACCTACTTTGGGTATATAAGCTGATGATCAGAAGCACTGTTCTGTTTTTGTAAGGCAGTGCAATTTAACTCAGCCTGTAGTGAGGGATGGGTAAGCCAAGTCACATTATGATGTGTTTTTCGTGGGCAAAAAGTGTCTTGTGCAAACTTGGAGTTTCAGATACATCTCACAAGACAGGAGTTGTTTTTTGCTTTCTTGCTAGTCATGTTATTTTTAATCTTTATTCAAACCAAGGGGTTGTCAAACTAGGTGCAAAAATATTTGTGTAATCAGTTAAACAAGGAAGTGTTATTTGTCTTACTTGCTTCTAGTCAATATCTGGGTTTTGGGTGAAAACCTTTCCCAGAGTGTTGTGGCATTTCAGTGAACTGAAGCTGCTGGTGTATCAGAAGCACCACTGATGTCTTTCAGTCCATTTGATGGCTCCTCAAAGAGAAGTTCTTCCTTTAAAAACGTGAAAAACGAAGGCTGCTTTTATAGGTCTGCACTAGACTGCTTTGGCACTGCTAGGCAGCCTGACCTGTCTCCCTTTCCTTTGGCAGGATGATGATGTGGTTCTCCGGCAGGAAAGAAGGTATGGCAGAGAAACCCCGGTGCCCATGGAGGAAGGCAGCCTCCTGGATGCAGACATGCTCATGTCCGAGTTCACCGACACGCTCTTCTCCACTCTCTCCTCACATCAGCTGGTTTCCTGGCCAAATTCCAGGGACATAGGTATTTGTTGGCTGTAGCTATGTTGCAGTGAGAACCCCTACAAAAAGTCTGGTTTGATGCTTTGCTGCTCTAGTTTTGCCTTAGAAATCTGTTTTACTTTGCTGATACATTTCCTGACCTGTTTTTATCTGTATCTGTCTTATAATTCTGTAGGTTATAGAATCCCAATTAATGATCTGAATTTAATTTCAGTTAGCTTCTTATGTGCTGCTCCCAGCTTTGCTCCCTAATGTTGCTCTGAATGAATCTCTACTGAGCAGTATTTACTTTATCAGTGGTAAAGACATTGTGATTTATCTCAAAGCATAGTTGTGTGTGTGTTTTTAAAGGAGTGCCTGTGTATTTTTGTTTGGCTTTGTCCAGTAGAACCAGTGCAAGTTTCATCTGTACAAACAATCCCAAGAGCTGTTCAGCTCTGTCTGGAGGCTCTGACTGTCTGATGGGACAGCACATGTTCACTGTTCACCATCCTTGCTGCAGGGATGTCTGAGCAACTCCAGAGCAGCCATGGTTTGCATGAATTGTACTCAAGGCAAATGAAATGGGTGATTGTTTATTTTAAAATACTCTGCTGTGAGCTGTGTGGTCAGGCTGTGCTTCCCAACAAGGTTGTGTGTAGTGCAGCAGGGGCAAGACAGGAGGTTTGGGAGCAGGAGGCATCTGAGCTTGACAATCCCAGATGTCAATTAGAGCCTTCAGGGTTCACCTCTTCCATTTTAGTAATTGAAAGTTTCATTCCCCAATGGCGTTGATATCTGGACTGTGCTGTAGCTCTGAAGAGAAGCAGATGCTCAGTTCCTTTCAGCAGCAGTTTTTCTGTAATATCTTGGCCAAGCCTGGCTGTGGAATGTTTTATTCCTGCTGCTGTTATTATGTGAGTGGTGGGAAGCTAATCTAATCTGTCTTCTGAATTTTGCAGGACACTTAGGAAATGCTGACATGATTCAACCAGGGCTTATTCCTCTCCAGCCAAATTTTGATTTTATGGATACTTTTGAGCCTTTTCAGGGTAAGAATCATATATAGAGCTAATTAATTTCTTAAATATTGCAGTGATTTACGAACTAGGTTACAGAAAAAGTTTAAGTGTTACAAACATCTAAGGTTTTCCCATTTCACACTTCTTAGTGATGAAGACATTTAACATTTTGTTTGTCTTTCAATGTTTTATGGGACTGTCAAGGATTCCATATAACATTAAACTACTGCTGACAACTTTGATGGTTATGGATCTTCATGGAAGTAAAGAGTCATATCTGTTTGCTGGCTCTGCAAGCAGTCTCCATCAGATCACTGTACTTTGTGGGACTCGCTGAGGATCAGCTCTTGGCTGTCTGTGTGTAGATGAACCTTTAACAGGACAGATTTTTGCATTGTCCCAGTTTGCATGAAAGCTGAAGGAGTCAGCCCCAAAGAGAGAGTTCCTCTGGAATACAGGAATTCACTGCTCAGTCAACAGCAGTTGTATGAAGCAAAAATCTCATGGTTTCATTATTTACTAAATAATACAGATATTCCTGTGAATTTTAGGATCTAGCAATGCTGTATCTTGAGTCTGAAAAGTAGAAAATTAATAGGTGACTTTTCATGTTTCAGAATTATTCACACCCAGTCGCTCTAGTAATTATTTCCCTTCCGTGTCTGCTGTCAGCTCAGCTACCACAGACAGCAGCAGCCACTCTTCCCAGGTAAGAGATGTCTAAAACAGAAGGCTCTTTCATGAGCCATGTCCTCTCAGGAGGAGTTCAGACATGTCTGAATCAGTGATATTTCCTTGTCTCTCAGTCTCCTGTCCTGCCATCGGGTTCCTTGCCCAGCACGCTTCCAGCAGAGAGCATCAGTGATGGACTGATTCCTTCCTCAGTACCTGCTCCTGTCATTCCTGACGTCGTAGCTGACCAGTGTTCCAGCATTAGAAGTGGGGGATCTTTCATCCAGCCGGCAGACTTCCCTCCTGACTCGTCTCTCAGCGGGCCACAAACTTTTATGTCAGTGTTCCAGCCGCCGCTGCCGCTGCTGCAGCCCACGAGTGGCCAGCAGCAATCCCCGCTGCCCGCGGTGCCGCTGAGCTCCAGCCCGAGCCCCGCCCCCGCCGCCTTCGCTGCTCCCGAAACCGCCAAGTTCCTCTGTGAGTCCTCGGTCATCACTCACACGGCTTCTGACACGCTGACCCACAACGCCCCTGCCACCACCTTCAGCCAGAGCCAGAGCCAGAGCCTGGTCCTGGCCACGCAGCAGCCGGGGGCAGGAGTGCCTTGTAACCTGGCCTTCCAGACTGCTGTAGTGCAGGGGCAGCAGCCCCGGCCCCAGCTGCAGTCCCAGCTGACATTTGCACTCCCCAAACCTGTTCCTCTGGCCACTGCTGGGACAAGGCCCAAACAGTCACAAAAAATAGTGCCTGCTCCGAAGCTTGAAACAGTGTCCTTATTGGTAAAGAATGCCTTCATCACCCCAGGTGAGGAGCGCTGTGGGAGGATGGTTTTGTTTTCTGAGTTGGAGTAGCAGGAGGAAAAGACCTTCTTGCTTTTCTTGCTTTACATAAGTTAAAATAGAGCTTCTGAGTGTGTCCATGGAACCCTTGAATCCACTGGCATCAGTGGGATGCTCTGGACTGCTGCAAGGATTGGAAGCAGTTTGGTAGAGTGTGAAAAGCTGACCCGAAAAAGGGAGTCTCTCTCTGTAACATCTGTGATGGGCTGTGTGGCTGCACCAGCTCTGTGCTCCTGCCCCATAGAAACCCTGGGTTTAGGTGTGATGATGTGATTAACTGTCCCTCAAAGCATTCAGCCACAGTGGAGGAGGAGGTTCTGCTCAGGGAGCTGGAGATCTTTGTCTCAAGCAGTCTAGAGACCCTTAGGATGCTTTAAGTCAGGAGTGGGTTTCATGTCAGGGTAGGAGCACTTGGTACTTCCACACTGTGAGTGGGATTTGGAGCCACTGGTGCTGCACAAGGCAAAGTAACAAGATAAGGAGGCAGAATTTTGCTTAAGATTCTTGTAGGAAAGCTCAAGGCTGGAGCAGGACAGGCAGAATGCTTTTCTTAGGATTATTGCAGTCTATTTTTAGACTTGTGCTGGCTGGGGGCCAGGTGACTTCAGCCACTTGAAATGTGCAACAATAATTCAAGAAAAAGCCTGCCTGGAGGAGTAATGTTAAACAGGCTTTACTAGGGAGTGGGTGTGTCTGCCAGGGCCTGATAGTGAGTGAGGTTACCCACCAAAAAGAAAAATCACTGTTCAGTAGAAGAACAGACCCAAGATCTAATTTTAGGATGTCACTGGGATCAATTTGGTCCATGATTAATAGCATGAGGGTGTTAATGGCAGTGTTCCTATGTATAATATATTATAAACTAACAGCCCATGTACCTTCAGCAGTCAAGACATGCATTTCTCACCTAGTTAAGATTGTAGGCAACTCATTTTCAGAAAGCCTTTGCTCCTGCTTTTCTCAGTGCTTCCTGGGTTGTTCCTCACCCCATATATTACTTTCCCAGTGCTCCAGCATTTACTTCTAGACCATCACAACCAGTGGCTTTGTTTCTCATCTAGTTTAGTGACATGTGTTTGGGGATCATGGTGTTCCTAAACTACTGGGACATCAAGCTCAGGGGACAAATCCAAGAATTTATATAAATATTAGAGTTTATTTTTGGCAATAGAATAAACATTAGTACTTGTAACTGAGGCATTTATGCCTGTCATTTGTGTTCAGGACAAACAAATCATTTTGTGACTGTAAAGCAAATTACATTATCTTGTGTTAGAACTGCTGTGTGGTATAAAGACTCAAAAACCTGTACAGATGGTCTCATCAGGTGCAAGACTTCAGTGCTATCACCACTTCATGATAAGTGTGCTGATTTTGAGAGGAAAGTCTGCAAAAGATGCATGTGTAGGACAGAAACATGAATCATGTAAAGCGACTGCTAAATATTGTTGCTGGTTGCTGCAGTTCCCCAAATGTGGAAGTCATAAAAGCCAAGCCTGTGCAGCAGCAGTAATGCACTGGTAAGAGGAGTAGGCTCTGGAGGTCAATAGAGATGTCACAAGTCCAGCTGAACATCAGTGAACAGTGGAAGGGTTGTGATTCCAGCTTTAGATGTGGGAATGCTCAAAGAATGAGCTCCCTGTGGCAGTGACAGAGCTCTGCTCCAGACAGACCCACGCAAGGGCTGGCACAAGGTTTGTGCAGTCCACTGCCTCTCCTATGGAGGCTGTGCACAAACTCCACTTGAGTCAAAACACAATTGTCAGTCACAGGTGACACTGTCAAGGAGGGGACACTGGATAACCCTACACTGTCTCCCTGTCCTGCTGTGTGTGTCCTTCGGGTTCCTGATGCTGAACTGCAGAGGGGTGGCTCAGCAGGGGCTGAGCTGCATCATGACTTCATTTGTACAAAGGAGAGCTGAACCAGTACAGCCAAGAGTGAAGCCAAGTATATTTGGTTCAGTTTTATCAAAACCCAGAAAGAAGCTGTGTCTTTGCCTCATTCTTCCCTTAGTAATGGTTTAGGATGGTCAGTCATGTTCTGTCTAGACTGGGCAAGATGCATGTCACTCTGAGTGTCGTGGTACTAACTGCACATCTGCATTGGTTACATGGAGATCTTCACAGATTCTTCTGGAGACATTTGCTGCTATTCACAATTACCTCTAGCTGCCTGCAGAGCTCTTGGCTCTTTAGCATATTTTGTAGAATTTTGATGCTGATTCCCAATCACATTTGGTTGTGTGTCATCTAAAGCAGCTATATAACCAGGTAGTGAAAGAGGCTGGTAGGCTGACGTGCTGAGGGATTTAAGATATATATATATAAGGAAGCATGAAGTACTGAGTCATTGATCCTTCCTGGGTCAACAGAGCAAGCCTGGCATCCCAAAGTGTGGATGGAAGAGGGTTCTCCTCCTGTCAAACCCAGCTCTGACAGAATGGAGACACTTGGCATCTCCCTGAATTACAACATACATCTGTAAATTCACCTTGAAACAGTGACAGTGATGCTAGAAACCTCAAAAATAGCTGGAGTGTTGAAGTCCTTTGTACTGGATGAAGGGGGTTGAGATTGTTGGAAGACAGGCATTTTATACTGAAGTGAAATAGTACCAAATAGATGCCCCTTGATCCACACTTGTGTTTAGTGACAAGTTATTTCATACAAAATAATCTCCATCTCTTTTTTTGTCTCATTAACTTTTCTAACTGAATTGTGTTCTTCAGCTGCCTTTCAGGGACAGTCCAGAGCTGTGATTGTAACTCCAGCACCTTTAAAAAGAGAGGGGATTTTGACGCCAGCCACGTCTCAGTCTAATGTTGCAATTGCACCAGCTGGAATTGTCAGAGTAAGGAGAAGAAAAAAAAATTACATATTTGTTTTCTAGGCCTGTTATTTGCAAGTAGTGAGAGCCATAATGTGCTCAGGCAGGTAACAAGACCACTAAATCATCTGTTACCCAACGTATGCATTTGTGCATTCAGCATTATGTTTGCTTATTTTTAATGTAGCCACTTTATGGGCTTGGAAGCACTTTATAGTATTGACAGGCTCTGTCTCACACAAGAGTAAGGTTCCAGGGAGGCCTGTGTTCACAGTGCTGTGGTTGGGGATGGTTTAACTGTGCAGAAGCTGGAAGGAGCCCAGGGAGCTCACCTTTCCACTGCCATATTGGAAAACATGCCTTGGGTATGTGAGTGGGTTTCCCCAGTATGTCGTGTGCAGGAAGATGGAGATGGATTTAAGTATATTATGCTGTTGATGTGTTGTAATACTGCTTTAAGTTATGAAAGGATACTGGTCTCCTGCCAGAAGCCTGACTTTGGTGCCTGCCAGATCCTTATATATTAGCCCTTGTTTTATGTCATCAGATTGTTAATCATGTATTAATTTGCGACTTTTAGTGAAAGGCAAGGTAACAAATCTCTCTCTCTCTCTTTCTCTTTCTTAATCTCTCCCTCCACTTTCTCCTTTCTCTCATCCCTTCTCTCCCTCTGCCCTCACACTGCCCCTCCTGCTCTCTCCTCTGTTTTTTCTCTGTGCTGTTTCTGTGCTGTTCCCAGGCTCCCGGGGTGACGGAGTTCCGTAGTAACATTCTGGTTGGTCCAGCACAGCGAGCACCAAGTAGTCAACAAAGCCAGTCCACAGTCTCACATCTCTTCCCTCCTAGTGTAGTCCAGGATGTGTTGGTGAAAGGAGAACACATCCCTTCCCACTGTTGCAGTTCACAAGTTCCCTCACCTACACCTAGTAAGTTAGAAAGCTGTAAGCTTTCTCTCCCCTGCACATGGAAGTGCGTCTGTTGGGTAGGCAGGGTGTAAAGGGGGCCTTGAGGATCCCTAGGTAATTTTTGAAGGAAAAGCTTTTCAGGCCCTTCTATTCCACAGCTTCAATTGCATCAAGTAGTTTGCAATTTCTGTCCTAAATGACTGTGCAGCATCCCCACAAACTGTGATTTTGTGGTTCTTGTAAGTCACTCCTTGATAAAAGGATGTGCTGTTGTAGTCACCAAGAAATGAAAGGCATCTGTGTAGGAAGTGCTGAATAGGTTTGTTGTTCAGTGTCATAGCTCTGATTTTGACTGGAGGATCTCAGACACAATCCTTGTAGGTAAGTGCAAAGACTCCTTCTGCATGTGCATCAACAGAGTGTTCCCTGGGCTGGTTCTGGTGGTAAATGCTTGGAAGTGTCACCATCGTGTCCCAGGCCTTTAGAGACAAAAGGGGGAGCCCAGCAGGACAATGGAATCACAGCCTGTGCATCCAGCATCCCTCTGCTGAAATACGTGTGTGTGAAAGGACTGTTACATCTTGCTATTCAGGATGTATCATGTGACATGATATCCTAAGCTTTCCCAGCAGTGTTGATGTTTTCAAGCATGTGGTTGCTGCATCAAGCAGTGCAATTTGGTTGCCGACTGCATTTCAGTTCAATTCTGAGTAGAAATTTCTCAGCAGTTACATTTGCTACAGAAAGTTATTTGTTAATATGTCTTGTGTTTTTTTCCTTTCTGAAGGCCGGGAGTGTCAGAATTCAGGCCAAGCTTCCCCCTGCACCTCTGAGCAGAGCCCCAGCCCACAGTCTCCTCAGAGCAGCTGCTCAGGAAAACCTGCTACTGACCCTACTATGGCTGCATTTAAGGTGTGTGTCCCTTCCTTTTAGGGGATTTTCTTCTTTGCCTTCCTGGCTACTTTTCTGTCCTGATGTCTGAGCCTGGACTAGAGAAAGTTGTGCTTCAGGACAGTAGCATATTTGTGTGTTGGGCTTAGCTTGCTGCTGCATCCATGCTGCTCTGTGCAATCCAAAATGTCAGACTCTAACCGACTCTGCTCCTCAGGGATGTGTCACCAGAGGGGCCAGGCTTAGCTGTACCTCTGCAGGTCCTTATGGTCGTGACAGCAGTTCCTGCTGTGGCTCCCAGGAGTGTTGTGACAGGTGTCAGTTTACTTGGTCAAAGCTTTCAGGCGTAGTGTTCTAAACCGTGGCTTTTTGCCATTGTTCTGTTGGGGCTCTTCAGTCTGCAGGGCTCTGGCCATCGCTGGAGGGGAAGTTGTTGACCTGCTGAGTTACTTACATGTCTCCAGTGATGCTATGCTGCTCCACAGAGAAGCAGCTCCACAGACTCTACAAGTTACACCTGTAAAACCCTTCGAGAATTACTGGGGTAAGAACTCGGCGGTCTAGAGATAGCACCCAAGCACTGGTTGTACCTCACACACAAGCTGACCTTGTCAGAACACTTGCTGTGGAGGTATGAGAAACTTCTCCACAAAAACCCCATCAGAACAATCAGCTGTAACCCTCTCATTCGTTCTGTTGTGGAAGAGAGCATTACTTAACTGTTTTGCAAGTGCCAACCCCCTTCTGGCTTCTCTGGCTCTGTGTACCCTGTGAGTTTGGTTACTCTAGGGCAGAAAGGTAAGTTTAACACCTGCAGCCTGTGACTACACTCAGGTCCAGATCTGTTGCAGAGGACAATCAGAGCTGCCCCTTGCTGACCATGCTGCAAGTTACTCATAAAAGCTGGCAGGGATTTGCTTGGCATGAAAGCTCACAAGCAGTGGATGCAGCCTAGAGAGTTCCACTGCTAGAGAGTAAGGTAACAAAGGAACAAATTAGGAGGGCTGGCTGATGGTGGGAAAAGCAAGGACATGGCTATGAAATAGGCTTTACAGCCGTGTAATCATGCCTGCTCTGACAGGAATTGCTTTGGATATGTGCTGTTAGTAACTCTTTTGTAAGACAAGAGAGTAACAGTGATACTTGCCAGATTCTAGATACATGTGCTTTTGTTCCTCTGTATTGTTAGTTAGATTAAACAGTTCTGTATTGCTAGGTAACATGGTTATTTCAGTTCGGCAAAGCACAGAGGGCACTGGAAATTTCACTTCTGCTCATGAACCTGCATTTTCTGTGGTTTTGGGCAACCACTTCACTGCTTTATTACATTGCTTTCCTCCATTGTAAAGTGGGGTGATGGTGAGCTGCTGCCAGAAAGTCTCACTCTGCCAGGAATGTGTTCTCAAAGTGCAAACTCAGTTAAAGAAGTTTCTTCATCCCCTGTTTTCTGTGGCAGACTCCCAGCAAAAAGCAGAAATTGAGTGGTGCACTAATGGGAACAGCTCAGGCTGGTGCTGCCAGAGAGAGAGAGACTCGGAACAAAGAAATTCCTGGGCTGTTGCACAGTTATGGTCTCTTCCTTCCTGGATCTTTCTCTGTGTCCCTGCTGTGGCTGTGACACGTGTAACCATCCCAGGGATGATCCCTGGCCGTTCCCGGCTGAGCTGGGCAGGAGCCACAGGGCGGCGGTGTGGCCTCAGCTTTGGGAAGGGATCTGCCAGCTCCTCCTTTGTCCTCGGCAGCTCAGAGGCCTTGGAATAATCTGGCATTCCCAGTGCTGGAGCAGAAACTAGAGCTCCTTTTATAGTTTGGAAAGTATTTTCTTACTATGGACACCAGCCTTGGGAGCTCCTGTCAGTGGTTTGTGTAGCTCCCCAGCCCTGGGATCCAGGGGCTGCAGGATCCTCCTGTGCCTAAAAAAATCTTGCCAGTTGTTTTCTTTGTTACTGATTGTGATGTATTTCTACCACAGGCTGGACCAATTCTGGGTCTACTCATCTTTGTTCTTTTGTTAATATAAATCCTAAATATTTTACTTCCTGATGACACAGCTGAAGCTTAGAAAGAGGTGTAGGGTGACCTTTTCTTTCTGCTAAAGCCCTCCACAGACAAAGAGTATCTTTCAAACGTTTATGCTGGCAAGTAACAAATCATGTGCATACTGTACAAGTCTAGAACCTCCAGGTTATATAATATCTTTCAGATTTTGTTGCTTAAAATAGGTGCAGGTGTCAGAGGTGGTCCACACTTCAATTCACTATTAAAATTCTGGAGAGTCGTTCCAGGGGAAACTGTGAATGCCAGGAAGTCAACAAAAATGACACTGAATTTGAGTAGATGAAATAGTCATAGCAGGAGAACAGCATAAACTGAGCTGATTTTATTTATGCAGAATCGAAGGATGAAGCATCTTTCAGAACAAAAACGAAGGTTTAATATCAAGATTGGTTTCAGTGCTCTGAACAGCTTGGTGTCAGCCAACTCCAAGTTGGTAAGTACTGCAGCAGCACCTACAGTTTAATGTGAAATGTAAAAACCAGCCATTTTACAAGTCTTGTTAATAAATGTAATCATTTCACTGCTGAGTGGTCACACAGTGCTGGACCACAGCAGTGAGCAGAGGTAGAATGGAAAAGCTCAGGTAAATTCCTAAAATTTCTTACACCACTGAGATCTCCCAGCAAGAGTCAGAGGCGTGGTCAGTTCAGATGATTTGGAAAATCTCTTCAGGACTCTCTACACCACCCAGCTGTCTTTAAGAATCCAGGCCTTTTATTCCCCTTTCTACTGTCTTTCAAGCATGGGTTTACAGAGGAAGAAAATTCCCAGCTGATTTTTCATTGTCAAATTACTTTGTCCAAACTAAAAACTTCCTCTGGCTACACTAGTTAATTTAGTTCACTAAATTGAAATACAGATCTGCACAACAAAATTCTTAGTGACCTTTAAATTCCAGGAGCTTTGAAATGTGTAAAATATGAGAGCTTTTTGTGCAGCATGTTGATTTGCTTATATAATTTTTATAGTTTCAGAAATTTACGTGATATGTTGTCAGAATTTCACTTCCTGACTTGAATAGCCTATTTTGAAAGGAAGTCCTTTTTGAAAACTCAGCTTTACTGAAATGTTTGGTTATTTTATTTTTCAAGTGCAGATTTTTAATTGGTTCCTCCAAACTGAAGAGTATTATTATTTGTCTCCTTTTGTGGGTCCTTCTGTTTAATAACTTCAGGTTTCCCAAACTAAATAACTTATGTTGCCAACTTCAAGCAGCACTTCTACCAGCACTATAAATCTGTCTGGAGATGTAGCACATCCTTCAGTACTTAAGTAAGAACTGTAAATACTTTTAAAAGGACAGATAATGAAATAAAACTTTTAAAATTATTAAAATATTTCTTTCAACAAAGTAGCAGAAATGTAATTTATGGGAGAAAACAACCCCTGCAACCACATTTCTCTGTACAGGAGTGCAAAGAGGATTCAGAGAAATGCAGAGTTGAGTATCTGAAGTGTTTTGCTCTGCCTGACCCTGTGCTTTTACACACAGTGAAGGAAAGTTAAAAGGTGCTGGAGTGCAGGTTAGGAGGACAAACCCACGATGAACCTCAAGTTGTTGCAGGAAGCGAGCTGTGTGTCTGTGTTTGGCCTAGATCAGCCACGCCATCACGCTCCAGAAGACAGTGGAATACATCGCCAAGCTGCAGCAGGAGAGGGCACAGATGCAGGAGGAAACCCGGCGCCTCCGGGAGGAAATCGAGGAGCTGAACGCCACCATCCTGTGAGAACGGGCAGCTGCCAGGGGTGGAGCAGCAGCTTCAGTGGTGCCTGGGCCAGACAGCAGGGAGTGTGTGCTCGGTGTCACACCAGGGAACAGATGGGTGTGGGACAGAACAGCTGCTGCCAGCTCCAAGAGCTGCTGTGGGATGGGCACTGGTGCAAACTGTGAATTTTCAGCAATGCACAACAGTGGCAGCATCAGGGAGGATGTGTCAGGTCAGAAAAGTGCTGAGAATTCAGAGAGGATGTTTTTATAAAACTCATTGGTGATTGAGCTCTCACTCTTCACAATGGCTTTGCTGCAGTTTTCAAATGCAGTCAGTTTTTATAGAAAACTGTGATTGAGAACATAACTTGGACAGACACAACTTGGGCTCCAGAAGTTTTCCACTGGCTGAACATAACTGTGATAAATCACCTGCCCAGTGCCTCAGTTTGCTCTCTGGGTTTATGATTATGTAACTATTGCAAAGCACATTGAGAACTGCAGTGGCTTTACTTCCATCTCCAGAAGTTTTAAGCTTAGGCATGATGTTAGAATTAGCAGTAAATCAAAACCTTTTTGTTTTTCTTACAAAATATGATGAAGTCTGCTTGGTTTTATTTTGAATTGATCTTTTTCATAAGAATCTCTGTTACATCTTCTTCTGTAACATTGCTTAGGAGTAACTGTAAATTTTTTCTTGACTCCAAATGTGCTTTGTCCTTAATGGATGCCTAAAATCACTTTGTTCTATGTTATACTTCATTTTCAGTTTTGTTGTTTGTAACCAGAAGTGCTTGTAGCAGCTTGATAAATTGCTTTTGCTGCATGAATATAGACAAGATTGTTGGGAAAACAGTTTTTATTCCTGACTGGAGCAGGTAACACTCTAGGGGAGGATCATGCACTGGGAATCCCCTCTGCCAGAGATACCAGGAGTACACACTTTTTTCCTACTGCAGTTGAGTCTGGAAGAGAAATGTCTCCTTTTTGGTGAGATTCTGACCTTCAAACCTATTTCAGTTCTTGCCAGCAGCAGCTCCCTGCCACAGGGGTTCCTGTAACACGACAAAGGTTTGACCACATGAAAAAGTTGTTTGATGATTATGTGAGAAGCAGGACCCTGCAGAACTGGAAGTTTTGGATTGTATCCTTTTACACCAACCTGATGAATTTGGGTTTTGGTACCAGTACTTTTAAAGCCAAGAACTTGGGATTCTGATGCTGTGACTTTAAGCCAAGTTACTTAAATAGCAAATGTCCTCAGTTTTCATCCACGTCTGTGTGTGGATATGGATTCTTGCAGAGCTTGCTCACTTCAATATGTGGGAGGTAACTGGAAGGTAAAATGCAGTGAATGCAGAGGCAAGGGGTTCTTGCTAGGTTATTGAACTGCAAGAAATCTTTTATGGACTCTGCTGTAACTGCAGATCTGGTTGTATTTTGGGAAATGTACATAGACAATAGCAAAGATTTCACGGGAAAAAAATTACTGAAGCTGTTCAAAAATTTGCACATTCCCCTTTCCTTTTTTTCCTTTTCAGGTCAGTGTTGAGGAATTTTGAAAAATTATAGTGAATATCACTAGGAACTAAAGTTCCATTTTTTCCTCAGTCTTGGTGTTACAAATTTGAAAAGACAATTATTTAAACATTGCAATTCCTCTGGCAGTTAAGTCCATTTAGAAACTGAGTGTTTTCTCTGCCACAGCCTTTCTCATGGAATGTTTTGAACTCCCCCTTTGTTGTCTCCCTTGACATTTGATGGTTTGCAGTTCAGCATTATTATTAAGCCATTGTTTGAGTCCTTCAATGGGATGGTTTCCACAACAAGCTTTAAGGATCTGAACGACACTGCACTGGCCTGGTTGGATCAGCACTGTTCTCTTCCTGTTCTGAGGCCAAGTAAGTGAAGTTCCATCCAGCAGCTCTTCAGATCATAGAAAATATAATAACAATTCTTAAAAGTCAGAGGATGGCAAAGAAAGCACATGATGCTGAATGTGGCTTTCGCTTCCTTTTTGTTAACTCAGAGAAAAAATAAGAGCCTCTTCTGATTGTGAGGACAGAAAAAAATTGTTGAATATACTAGAATTTAAACAGTCTTTAACTACATTTAAATTTCAAAAGCTTGGCTCTAGTTGGAGTACTTTTGGCAGTGTGATTTATCATAATGAGGGAAGACCTCGGAGATTTGTATTCATCTTTGTAGTGACCTTCTCTTTGGGCATCAATGCTTGGTTCTTTCCCTCTTGCCTTTCAGCAAGTATTTAATTTACGTTTATAGCTGTCAAGGAGTGCTCTCTTTTGCAGCAGAAAGATCAGTCACATTAATAACTTTTCCTGATGCTTTCTTGCCTTTTTATTTTTTTTTTTTGCAGTGGTGCTGAACACCCTGTGGCACCTGAGCAGGAGCACCTCGATCCTGTCGGACCCATCGCGGCTGCCGGAGCAGGCACGGGAGGCCGTGGCCAAGGTGAACAAGAGAGCTGGGGACACCTAAGGGCCAAAGACACTGAGGTGCTGCTGGTCCCAGGGGTGGAGAACCCGCCAGGCCCTGCCTGCCCAGGCTCCTCCAGTCAGTGCACTTTACAAAGGATTCTCTCCATCACCAGAGACATTGTTCAGGGCACTGGCCCTGCCTTGCTCAGAGGTGCAGGTGATGCAGCGTTGTCAGAACGTTTGGGTTCCTCTCCAGTGCTGTGCTGTGCTCTTGTCACGTGAGAAAAAAAAACAAAACACCAAGCTCAGGTAAACTCAGCAGGTTTGAGCCCTGCAGGCAGCAATAGATCTCCATCAATGCATCCTTATGCAACTAATGAAACACCCTCAGTTCTCTGAAGTGTAAATCCTGTACACCAAGGAATGTGCTGTTCAAGGGGAAAAAATACTTCTGATTTCATGAAGCAAAATGTGCTTTTTCTTTTGTTTTCTGGTATTCAGTTCCATGTGTTTTACTTGAATAGTGAAAATTGTTAAACAGGATCATGTGAAAAACCAAAGGAGAAGAAAAATCTGTCAGTGATGTCAACTCGTGGCAAAAATACTATAATTAAATTCTCAGGCTGTGTTTTGTGTATTTTATTTTAATGAGTGTATCATTGCATTTGATCAGTTTCAAGACGTGCTTTATTTTCTAGTAAATAAAGTAGCTGATTTTTATTTTTTTTATATAGCCATTGCAAGGGAGTAGCAGGCTGTGCAGTAAGTGCAAGAAAGCACTTTTAGATTATATAAATTAGGTTGTATAAATTCTGCAATTAGGATAAATACATGAATTTTATATCCATTTAATCAATGAGCTATTTTCTTGCACTCTGCACAGTTCAGCTGCCATCCTCACAAAATGTGCACATATAAAACACATCCATAGGTAAATGTAGTAGCACTTCAGAGACAAGAATTGAGTTTGTAATGTTAAAAAATTGGCTTTTTTTATTATCTCAGAAGCTATATCAAACCACACAGACTTGCAGTCAGTTCTTTGCTTCTTTGTCTTTTTTTGCTTCTTCTTTTTGCCTTCTGTCTGAAAAACCTGAAGGACTTTGCTAGGCCTGATCTATATGGGAAGCTTATGTTCAGCATGAAATATAAAACATGTTAAAATAAGTTGAAAACTCAAAATACAGCATGATATTTTTCTGTGACAATCTCAGCACGTACTGTGCTCTGCTGCAGGTGAACTGAGTCCCTTTCCAGCAGCGATTTCCATCCTGAGACAGCACTGGGATGTTCATTCCAGCTGATTGTTCATAGTTGGGATGATCCCATGACCCTTGTAATTCCACTCACAACTTGATCCTGATTGTTCAGAGCTATGCAAACGTGGGAGCATTTCCCTTGAGCAGAGTTCTTCCAGTTCCAAGAGCAGGCTGGAGGTGCTGTGCAGCCTCTCACAGTGGGGAAAATGAGGAATAACTGGAACACTTGGGGATTGCACACTCTGAAATGGGCTCAGTAGGTTCTCCTTGGGGAAAGGAGCTTTTCTTAAGCATTGTCCCCAAGCTCCTCCACTTTGGAAGGGAAAACAACAGGACTGGGGAGCAGGGCTGAGCACAGATGATGGTTTTGTTCTTGTTTCCCCTTTGTCCTTTTTTTTTTAAGTTTTTGCAGTTAATGGCTTTCCTTGCAGAGTTCCTTCTGTGAGAGCAGCACTGTAGCAAGGACAAGGCACTAAAGGTGAGCCTCTCCCTGCACGGAGGGACTGAGGGCTGAAGGGGAAGGCAGAATGGCACATTTTGTACCAACACAGCTTCCTGTAGCTGTGCAGGCAGAGGGGGAAATGCTTTTCTTTCTGTTTTTTTACAGTAGATTTGACATATAATTTGAAGTTCGTGGCACATGTGAAAAACTGTGTCCTGTGACAGAAGCCACAAAATTCCAAGTCTCAGCCAAGGAATGGTGTGCAAAGGTTGTCATAGTAATTAAATAGTGAGTAGATTTTCTGGAGGGATCCATTCCTAGATATTTCATAATGTTGAATTAAATTAAACAATATTCTTTTGGATACATCTGGGTAACAAGTGTTGAATAAGTAAATTCTTTTTTTAATCAGTGCTTTTAATCCTCCCATTTTTATCACTAAAGTTATGAATTTGACTCCAGTGAAATCATTTTACACTGTGATGAGCTGGGGATGTCCCTTATGTCTTTTCCTCAGTGGGCTGATCTCACTATTTGTGTGTTAACAACATGTCTGGGTTTCCAGCAAGACAGCAGCAGGTATATTGTCCAGGAGCTGGTGGTTTTGCTGACCTTTTCAGATGAGGAGATCCTGTGATGCCTCCCCTGCAGTGTGATCTCCTGCTTGTCAGCAGTGATGGTGTGTGATTTTTACCATTTCTGGTATTGATGACGTGGGAGTTTTGTCCCAACAAGCACAGTGCAGTACAGTCATCCTTCAGGGCCCAGGGAGATCTGAGAACTGAAACCCTAACATCCCATATGTCACTGAATGAATTGGAAAATGAAAGTAACAGGGGGGATAATTTACCTGAACTGCCAAAAACTTTGTTCATTCAAAGTTTTGATGTGGATGCAAAACTCATCCATCAGATTGCACCATGAACTGGTTACAATTGGAGGGAAAGTGCTTGTTTAACAAATTGTGGTGCAGAAACAAACTCAAAGCACTATTAAAAAACTGTATATCTTAAAGAGAAAATATTGCTTACTTAGGCTAGAGTGTAGGAGGGAGGAAAGGAAAAGTGAAAAGAGACTTTCCACTAGTGCAATTACCAGAAATGACGTGGCTGCTCTTTGAAGCAGTGATTCAATATATTCTTGTCACCCTGTTATTGCAGATCAGAATTCTTTTATCAGTCAGCCTTGTGAGGAGAGTGATTTCACTTCATTTGGAAACACAGGAGGAAAAAAGCTGGTTTATGTCTAACATCTGAACAGTAAAACCACTAAAGATTGGTATGGAGAGAGATGGACCACGTATGTATTAGTTCCTGCATAGTTTTCCATTTTGATTTATGTTTAAACACCTTAGTCCGTCTTTCTTACCATGGAGGAGTTTAAATACTTCATTTTTTTCAAAGTTTGGTAACACTTTCTCCTGTAATTTAAGGATTGATTTCCTCAGTGTCACCAGAGTAAGCAAGCCAAACACACAGTGCCTATAGTCTGCACAGAATTGCAGGTGCTGCACATCTGTCTGGTGCTAAACTTTTGGAGAACCCCCATATAACTGAATACAAGTTGTATTCTGTCAAATCCAACATATTTCACTCAGTAAAGGAGTGGCTAAATAACTTATTTATGGCCTGTGATATGCACAAAGTCAAACTGGGATTGTCTGCTGGATTTCCTCCTGACCTCAAATGGTATTAATTGGTATATTGTAGATGATCCCACCCCAAACACAAGTTCTGGAGAACTTGGGCATTATCTGGTGTAATAATTAGCTTGTATTGTAGTTACTGGCCTGCTTTTAGGAGGAGCAGTAAGGGATGAAGGAACAGGAGCAAACTAGAATTGAAGGAATTACTGAGGAGTAGGATCAGAGACCAGTGCACACTTCACCATGACAGTCTGATCTCTGCACAAAACCAAAGGATTCTTGGTTAATACCATTTGATCTGACTGGAATGTTCTTCCATGCTTTTCTAGACCCCTAGGAAAGGCTTTCTTGAAGGAGGGGGGGGCTACTAGAATGTTTCCATCTGTGCCTTAGCTCTTGGTGTCGTGTATGCATTTGATTAACCATAAGTCATCCACTGTTCACCCTAAAATGATGCTCTGTGGAAAATTCAGCGAATGGAGGAAGTGGGGCTTCCCTGGCTTTTTAGGGGATTTTATCTGTGTGGCATTACTGTGACCCTTTCAGACTGAGGTTGTGAGTAACTGTGTCTATGTTTGGAAAAAATTGCATCTTCCCTGCTGAATCCTCCCCCTCCCCACTGCCATGTGCAGGAACACGTGTGCACACATGGACATAATCTCTGACAAACCTAGGAAACAGGCAAGGCCTTAAACCTCTAAAAATCTGAAATGGCTTGAAAAGACAAAGGGCTGTCAAATGTATTGAAAAACTCCATCTCTTTGTATCTTCAGGGTTTTTTAAAATTTCTGTGTGAGTATGTTAGTGTTCAGATGTGGTAGAAAGGACAGGGGCAGGCAAATTTAGTTTTGGTTGATTTTAAGGCGCAAAACTCCTGAAAAGCAGTTTGAGAACAGGAAAGGGAAGCTCACTGCAGAAATGTTCAGAAAGATAAAGCTTATTTGAAGGCTGTTTCACTTTCTCAGTTTCTAGAGTGGATAATTCTTGCCTTGATGTTGCCATCTAGAAGGTACTGCTGAAAACTGAACGGGTTTTTCACTGTTTTCTCCTTTTTCTTTCTATTTTTTGGTTCCTTTACACTTTTATTGCATGGAAAACCACCAAAAATCAAAAGGCTGATAACATCCAGTTCAGGTTCTTTACACCAGTCTGGAGGACTATGGACAATTGTTGATAACTTTTAGGAGGTTTTTTAAATTAGGTGAGACATCAGGAGTTTTTCTATTACTCCTCAATTTACACACACGAGTTTCAGAGGAGATGATTTGTTTTCGTTTTTTTTTTTTTTTCTTTTATAGGACCCCAATATTTTTCCCACAACATCAGTTAAAGCTCTTGGGGTTTTTTGTTTCATTCTTGGTTGGATTTTCTGCTCATTTACTGTGTTAGAGCAGAAGTGGTAGAACCAAACTGTAGCTTTATCTGTAAAACTTGAGTTCTTCAGTTACAATTACAGTAACTTCAGTATACACTTTAGGTATAAAATGGAATTAATTTCTAGCCATTGTCCAAACTTTTTATATCTGAACTTTTCCAACGTGAATAAGGTTTTCAATCAACAGATACCAATGTTATGAGCAAGCCTTTTAACAATACGATGAATAAATAGATTGTTTTCTTCTTCTAACCTTGTATTTAAATGTGTTTCAAGTGAATGGAATTCATTCTTCCTGAGAAAAAAAGAAAAAAAAAAAAAAAAGCTTGAAGGTATGAGGACTTCAGGTTGTGCTCTTGCTTTGCTTAGGTTTCCTGTTCTGTTGCATGACAACTTCTGTTGTGCTGTTGATATGTAGCACTTTTCAGTAGGTCTGTTAAATTGTGCAATGCATTTTTTATATTTACAACCAAAACAATAAAGGATATTTTTTGGAAGAAACTGGTTGTAATGCCTTTGTTTTCTGACTGGAGATGGGGAAGTGGTAAGTAGAATTACCCCTGGACCAGGGCATCCTTTTTGCAGCTCTAAAAGGTGACAAGAGCTCATTTCCCTGTGAACAGTGCTGGAGTTACCTTTGGGTCTGTGTATTTGGCATTCCCAGAGCAGGGCTCTGTATCCTCTGTGGAGTTGCTGAAGTTTGGACTCCTTTTGGGATTGATGTTGGTGTTAGGCACTGAGCTGCTTAAGTCCATTTAAAAAATGAAATTAATAAATCTTCCTTTAATGACTGATTGTTGTTTTTCCCTGGTAGGA
Organism: Sturnus vulgaris; assembly: GCF_052056855.1. NCBI lineage: Eukaryota > Metazoa > Chordata > Aves > Passeriformes > Sturnidae > Sturnus > Sturnus vulgaris. Next base: position 3,198,941 of record NC_142261.1, read on the forward strand.
CATTCCAGCTGTCTGTGCTTCAGTTGTCACCTCCCTGACATTTTGGATTTTCTTGCCTAGTGGAAGCAGCAGTGAAGCTCTAGTTGAAGTGAAAGGTAATAGAAGAGTGAAAAGAAGGATTTTATTTTAAAATCACCGCACAAGAGTTTATGCTGGTTGATGTTATCCTTGTGATTAAAGCCTTTGACTTAGTATTTCTGATGAGAACTTCTGATGAGTCAAGCCTGTGGTTCCAGGAGGTACAGCAGGGTTCAAAAACCCTGCTTTTAATTCTTCAGAAATCACAAGCTTGATCTCACATAAAGCGTTTTGGTGGGAGTGAAGAGCAGTTGCTATTTCAGCAGTGCTAAACCAACTCTTCAGCCTGCCTTCACTCTTGACCAAGCACTACAAATGCCAGAGTTACTGCAGCGATGCTATCGAGCTCTCTGGGAGGAAGCTGTGGCTGCAGAGCACTGTTTCTGTACTACTGATTTAGTGGTGATTTCAGGGAGGCTGCTGTAATTTCAGCTGAGGTGCCAAAAGTTTGTGAAGTGGTTTCTTTTTGTGGCTGGCTCTGCTAATCGTTGAACACTGTCGAAAGTGGACTTACACTTGCTCTGTGGAAATGATGCCAAATGAAATCACTGCTGTAAGTGATTTCACAGCCCAGGGCTCTCTTTATATCTAAAAGAATGGAATGGAATGCTCACTAGATTTTTATTTATTTATTTTGACCTATATTTGCCCTCAGGAGCTCATCTCCAGGAGGTGGGCAGACAAGGAGTGGTTATTTGGGTGTTGGGGAAATTCCCTATGTGCAAACACAGAAGAGCCCTTGTTGTCATCCAGAGAAATGTTTAACATGTTCCCGTTTCGGAACAAGGTGTGTGTGTGTGTGTGTCACACCCCCAATGCCTTTCCACCACCAAATGGAAACAAACCCAAGAAAGATGAGACTCATCCCATCCCTGGGTCCTGCTGCTGCTCATCTGTGGCTCCTCCATCCAAACTCTTCATTCCTCATAGGCCTCAAAAGCTTTGTTTTCAGCCAGGATAAATGAGGAACTGCTTGTCAGGAGATCTTTGCTGCTGACCAATTCCTGATCACAGCAGAGATGCTCCCTGTGGCACAGGTATGGCACAGGTATATCCCCCAACCTGCAGCCCTCCAGGGCTGGGGAGGATTTATCTGAGCCCTGGTAACCCTGCACCAGTCAGGGCTGCAGCTGTTCTCCCACTGTTCTGCCTGGAGCTCGTGCCTTTTCCTCTTGGCAGTGACTGGTGTGGATCTTTCCCCCAGGGAAGAACAGCTCTTCTTGCTCAGGTAGCTCTTGCCATGATGGGAGTTGGGACAGACCATCTGACTCACTTGGACATCTTGTTAGCACTACTGAGGGAGCATTTCCATTTCTAAGGAGAACACTTTTGTTAAACCCTTTTGTCTCTTTATACATTTAGAAGGCGAAACCAAAGCTGTGCATAGGAGAGGAAACCACAGGGAGCAGCCCTGTAAAATCCTCTGGTTCAGCAAGGCTTAAATGGTTTGTGTCAGTCCTTGGCACTGGTGATGTTTAAGCCCTCGGGATGTGACTTTTCCTTCTGAAAAGGTCAGGCAGGTGTTGCTCCAGCCTTGGGGATAAGCACATCCTCAGGCAGAGAATTTTTTTCCAATCATTCTTCTTTTTCTATTAAAAATGAAGGCTATGAGGTTGGAATTTTGCCTTCTTCATGTGACCACTGTGTGACATGTCCACAGTTGTGTCTGAAATGGGGCCTGTTGGGGAGGAATTCTTCCCCTGGCTCCAGCAAGGAGCTTGGTCCCTCTGTTCCTCTTGGGAAACTTGAGTGCTTTTCTAGGATACCCCCTCAGACTTTTGGGGGCTGACAGTGCAGCTCAGTTGATATCAAAACCACTTTTCCTGGAGAAGTCTGAGCTGAACAGGGCCAGTGCAAAATACATTGTAAAAAAGAATTAGTAAAAAGACAGTGCAGCAATATTTGTTTTAATTAATATTTTAATTAAGTTCCAGTTTCTATCCAAAGGTGGTAACAGGAAATGAGTAAAACCATTCATGTACTAAGTAGCAAATAGATATCTTTCAGTATTAAAAGATAAGAGTTTAATAATGTTTAGTGAATAAAGAGTTTAATGAATAAATAAATATATAAACAATTGCTTAAATAGATTTATAAAAATAATATTTTATGTTGTATAAATTCATAAATAAAATTCACTAGTAGAAAGAAGTACAAAATCAGCTTGCTGACAATCAACTTTTCTTTTAAAAATAACTGCAAGATAAAAATATAAATAACATTAAAATTACTGAAATTACACTTTCTTAATTCCTTATGTATGTCAAGGTTGGTTAATTAAATTACCTTGACTCATATTAGTCCATCCTTATTATATGCTGTTGCAAATAAGACAGTATAAATAGTTTTACAATAAATACAATCAATAACTTAATACATTCATCCTTTAAATATTAAATTAAACTGGATTATATAGTTACAGAGAATAGCAAGTACATTATCAGTGTTGATCCTGGCATCAAAATGATCCCATAACCCCTGAGACATTTAACCAGCTCTCCAGCATCTTCAAGTTATTTTCTCATCCTAGCATATCAAACTGCTGCTTCAGAGTAGAGGTTTCCTGTAAATTGCATGATGTCCTCATATGTCTTTATAACCCACCAGATGTAGGTTTTTTTGTCTGCCAGGTTCATGCTCTGTACCTGGGCATACACCTGGGCCAGGTCCTGGCTCCTGCAGCTGTAGAAGGCGGTGCCTTGGCCCAGCGTGGCGTTCAGCTGGCTGAGGTTGATCCCGACCACGTCTCTGGAGCTCTTGGGACAGATGGTTTCTATGTCACCTTCCAGGGTTTTCAGATTGGTTTGGATGTGGTGCAAAGCACAGCAGCTTGCCTGGAAAGCATGACATCTGGGTATTCTGTCTGCCATGTCTCTGGCTTCGGACTGGACTGTCCGGGGCTCAGGGTGGAACGCTGCAGAGATACAGTTGTTCTGTGGGGAAGGAAGAGGAGAGAGAAACTGTTAATCCTTTGATTTCCCTTTCTCATTTGTCTACCCATTTGTGGGGTTTTTGGTTGTGGTTCAATTGTTGCATTAACACCTCCATCCCTCTGATCAGGCAGGTGTTGCAGAGTGTGCAGTTCCTCCCCCCATGCTTTGCTTGCCTTGGTTCTCAGCTTTTCTAAACCTTGGGTTCTATTCTTTGCTGTAACAGCAAAATTTACCTGTTCCAATCTGGTTTGGCCTCTGTGTGTTTTCATCTCTGCTTTTTTATTTCAAGAATGAATTCAGATGAAGGAATTAATCCTTTCTAAGGAAAGGATGGGTGAACAGGATTTTTGGCAGAAGTGCTCAAGCACTAGGGTCAGACTGAAGGGCAAAGCAATTCCCACCATGTTTCTAGTGATCTGACTAAATTCCTGCAAGAAGATGCCCAACAGGACTTAGGAGACTGAGAAGGAACACTGGAAATCAGGAAGATCCCAGCTGGCAATGAGCTGAGGCAAAGTCACCCAAGCTCTCTGCAGCTGCCCTTGGTCCAACTGCCCTGAAATAATGCAATGAACCCTTTCCTTCTTGCATGGAATACAGAGAAGAGGCTACTTTAGTTTTTAACCCAAATACTTTTTCTGGTGATCTTTCTAGTGCTTTATAATAATTTAAGAGATTTCTCCACAGACATAGGCACAGCACATGGAAAATGGTGCACTTACATAGAATTCAAACAATTCATGTGCTTTCTGTTGTATTACTACTGCGTAGGTCGGTATCTCTGTAGTGAAATGGTTCAGCCTCTGTCCTGTAGTCACTTTGCTTTCTGATGTCTCTGTCGGTGCCATGGAGCCCAAAGGAACCAGTAAACAGAAGAGGAAGATTGCAAACCTGTTGATCTCTGCATTCAGATGAAGAGAGGAAACCAAAAGGAAAGAAAGAATACAATGAGTTGTCTCGATATTCTGCATAGATTTTTTTTGCAAATCTTAATAGTTTTGTGCAACGTGATAAATTTTTAAAGCATTTAAGCATGAAATGGTTGAGCTGGAGATGAACATCAACCAGGGCAACCTTACAGCCTGTAGCAAGGGTAAATCACACCCACCTGCTCTGCACTCCATGGCGGGATGGGACAGCAGTGGCTTGGCTGGGAGCTGGCGTTGGAGCTGCTTCTGGAGCTTCTGCCTGCCTGGAGTGCTGTGGATGGGGCCAGCCAGGCTGCATTTAAGTGCTGGGGAGTCCTGCGTCAGTGGCTCCCCCACAGTATTTTTTTTTTTTTTTTTTTTTTTTGCCAGCGATAATTCGGGTTTTTTTCTTTTTTGACAGATTACATCGAAAGTTGATTCAAATGCGTCTTCACTGATTGTGATCTAAGTGCAGTTTCAAACTGACATAGAGTGTGTCCTGTGTCATTTCTTTGACTAAGAGCTTGGGATACTTGGCTTGACCATCCCATCTAAGTCCTTGGGCTCTCCAAAGTGTAGGATTTGGAACATAAACTCTTGTTTTATTTATTAAGGTGGTTGGGAGCACGATATTGCTGCCCAAAGTCATTGCTTCTCCTTCAGAGTCAGTGTGAGAGTGGGCCAATGCAGGGAAGGAAAAAGGTTTGTGTGCAAGGTAGGTCAGACCTCCAGTTCCATGTATAAATCCTTTTGCTGGATGCCTGCAAGACCCTGTTCCCAAGGGATGCTCAGGATCCCCTCTCCCCATCCCTGTCACCCATCTCTCCAACTCCCCTGAGGCTGTTTTCTGCTTCCAGTACCAAAAGCAGGGAATTCTCATACACACCAAAAGAGAACAGATGCTAAATAATGCCAAGGAAGAGATGAGTTACCATGGCCTACAGAAAGGACTGGCAGACACTTATTTTATTTGAGGATTTTATTATTATTTGGTGGGAAAATGGAGACAGAGAGAAAGAGAGATGTTTGTGTGTGGTGTTCTTTAGGGGACGTCCCTACAAAGGCAGTGGTGGGTACAGATGGCTCCTTTCAAGCATAAGGGTGATCTTGGAGCGTTTCTTGTTTGGAAGCACCAAACCTGCAGAGATGCAGTTGGTCAGTGGCCCACAGGAAGATCTGTGGAAGGTGCAAGAGCTTGTACATAAAAGATGCCATTGGGCACTGCCAGGGAATACTGGGATCTGGTCTTCCCCCAAGAGCAGGAGTATCTCTGCAGCACTGAAGGCAATGGGGTGGAGTTATTTTAATTAGTGATGCAAATAAAAGAAGCAGAATTTTTTACAGCTTTGCTTTTCCACCAAACACAATTCAACCACTGGTAATTTTCTTTCAAAGACTTTCAGAAGATTTTACTTCATTTTCTCCTAAGGACAGCACTTTATGTGGTTATTCCACTCCAGGACATGCCATTATCTCATAGCCTGTGCAAGCTGTGCACATCCTTTCCGGTCTGTACATGAGCTGTGATAAGCTGCTGAGCTGATAAGGGAGCAGGTCAGCATCCGTCCTGTAAAACCCAGCCTGAGAACTTCAGCTTTCCACCACGTAACCATCAGACACCACAGGGCACCTGCGATTCATTTGTGAAGTTCTGCTGACACATGCTGCTCTGTCAGCTCTCTAAAATGGAATTTGTGGCCATTGTCTCAACACCTATCGCTGGAAAAAGGAAATTTGTGTGTGGAGACCTGATGCTGACCTGAGACACAGCTGTGGCTTTTGTTCCTGGAGTTCACCTATTTTTTCCAAGTGTGGGAGCTGGTATTTTCAGTCGTGAGCCTGTTTTCTGATGGCCTTACATGGCTGTGTGGCAGTGCACCCCATGTAAAGTGGAGAACTGGGCTTTCAGAGCAGACTGCTTCTTCCCTGAAACCCGAGTGACACTCAGGACACAGATAAGGGAAATGGCAAATTCCATGCCACGGGTCCCCAGCCACAGGAGAACGCTGATGCTGTACCCTCAGTGCAGCATGAGGCCACCTGCTTTTCCCTGGTGGAGAGCAGCCCCCAGAACCCATTGGGAACCAGAAAACCAGGGATTTATTCCCAGCTGGGCCAGCTTGGTGCTATTCCAGACCTGCTCCACCCTCTGCTTGGAGAGTTTGGTTCCATGGCACCATCTCCTAGCAACAGAAACACAAACCACTAAGCCAGGGGCTTCCCTGCCAGGCTGGGGCTGGATGGCAGCACCCCGCAGCGTCTCGGCTGCTTTTCAGGAGTACCTGCAGCACCTGGGGCTGCAGGACTTCCCCTGTGGCCTCGGCAGCTGGGTAAGAATCTGGAGGGGCACAGCCATGGGACATGGCACAGGGCTGCCACTGCCTCTCCTCTCTCCCTGTCTGCAGAACAAATCCCGCCTCCATGCCCGCAGGAGGCCCCGGGCAGAGCCAGCAGGGCTGGAGGAGGCTGTGCCACCGGGAGAGGAGAGCCCCGAGGCGCTGCTGGAGCTGCTGAGGGATCAGCACAGCCCCTGGGCACTGCCCCCCAACTGCAGCCCCCAGCACCGGCTCCTACGGGAAGTGGCCGTGCTGGCACCCGAGCTCCTTCGTGGCTCCAGAATCTTCCAGCTTGTCAAGTCCCTGCGGATACTCGACAAGGGGGTAAGTGCAGCTGCTGGTGCCCATAAAGCTGTAGGCCAGGAAACTGTGTTGGAGGAAAACATCTTGGGAAAAGGACACCTTCCCATCCCAGGGTCTTCCCAGGTGCTGCAGCTTGAGTAGAGCTTCTCCCCAGAGCCTCCCCAGGTTGTTGTGCTAATCCGTGTCACACAGATGTCACACAGATCAACACGTGTCCATGTCACCCTGCCCACGACGTGCCTCAGGGACAAGTTGGCCAAACCCAGCTCTTTGCAGGTGGAGGAGGTGGATAAGGGTCTGCTGCGGTTCCAGCAGCTGGAGGAGCTCATCCTCAGTGCCAACCACATCAGCAGAGTAACCTCAGCCCACCTGCCCCGGACTCTGAAGGTGAGCAGGAAGGGTCTTATGCAGGATGGGACAGGAATTCCCATGTGGGAGCACAGTGGAAGCCAAACAGCTCGAGAGGGTGTCAGGAACAGCTCGTTTCCAAGGTGTTTGTTGTTCCTTCTGTCCGGGACAGGTCCTGGAGCTCTGCTGCAATGCTGTGGGTGATCTGCAGGACCTGTGTGCTCGGCCACCCCCGAAACTCCAGCACTTGGGGCTGGGCTACAACCGGCTCTGTGGCCCTTCCCAGGAAAAGCACCTCACCATGGATTTCTGGTAATGCCACAAGCTGAACGTGGGCTCCTGGAAGGGAAACAAGCAGATATGAAGAGGTGACCTCAAGCCATGGAGGTGGCCCTTTTTGGGAAAATTCAGAATGGTTGTTTCTTTGCTCTGTGTCTACTCTCTGTGCAGAGCAATCTGTCTCATGCCTAGAGGTTGTCTTGGTCCTTAGCAAGGTGTGGAATAGGGAGATGACCAGGGGAGCTGCCCTGACACTCTGCCCACCACAGTTCCATTTCCCTGGGCAGTTTAATTTTTCCATGTCCTTCCCAAAGCCACTGCTGGAAGTCTGTAAGGATCTGAAGTGTAAACTGCATCACCAAATGGTGCAGTGGGGTCAATGTTTTTGTGTTGTGGGGCAGACTGGCAATGGATTGTATGACAGGAATTTGGAACTGGCCTCCAGATTTGATTCCTCAGTTCAACCCAGTTTGTTCTGGGAAAATATGATTTTTGTTTCTGTTTTTGTCCCAGGGCTGTAGCTTTCTGTCCTCAAATGGGTGCTGGCTGCCTTACCTCCTTCCCTGGGTTCTCTCCTTAGGCCAAACCTTGTCTCCCTTGATCTGAGCTTTAACAGCCTCACGGACCTGCCAGGGTTGGTGTCCCAACTGTCCACCCTGCAGAACCTCCACATCCTGCTGCTCCAAGGCAACCCACTGGCTCTCACCCCCACTTACAGAGGCTTCCTTGTGGACAGCCTGCCCAAACTGTTCATCCTCGATGACATCCACATATGGCCTGAAGAGAGGCAGCAGTTCCATGGTCTGGCAAGGCAGCCAGGTGAGCCCAGGCCTTTGAGCCTGCCCGTGCTGATCCTGTGATCCAGGAGTGGAGTTTGCATTGTGGTTGAGCTCTGTAATTACAGTCGAGGCAGTTTCAGCCTTAGGCCCAAGAACAACCAATCCCAGTCCCAGCACTGGTTTAAGGCCATGTGTTTCCCTCCCAAGCTGTGGCAAGAGGAACATTGTACAGGGGAAGGTGCTCACATGGAGCTGCACTGTCTGCACACAGCAGTGCCACCTCTGTGCCACGTCCCTGACTGGGATGACAGCAGGAGGCTGGGGACACCCGGGATGGGAAACCTCTCTTGATGGCCCCTACTCAATGAGTTTATGTGCTGAATGTGCTTTTTGGAGACCCAAATGTTGAAGGAGCAGAGCAGCCAAGCCAAGAGGTGTTTGTGTGGCTTTGGAGTGACCCCACGTGGCACTGGTTTGTCACAGCATTTGCACAGGCTGGCACCGAGGGATGCCAGCAGGTGGGACATGGGACCTGGAGGTTTCTGCTTGCTCTGTTCCTTCCTCTCTCTGGAAGGGAGGCGCTGCAGCTTCATGGCAAGATTGCCTTCCTTTCAGAGCTGATCAGGAGTGAAGCACGAGTGGTTGTGAGCATTGGGGAGTTGAAGGGACTCCCTAATCCCGAAGCTTTTCAGCTGCTGGAGGTTGGCTCCGAGGGACCAGTGATCACCTACAGCTACTGTGTGACCTACGAGTTTGCAGAGGGAGACGAGCTCGAGGACAGGGGCAGCCCTGAGGTTGGTGCTTGATTGTGCTCCTGGAAACAAGCAGCATGGCAGGTCACAGCAGGAGGAACTCCAGGCTATGGGCTGATGGGGCTGGCGTGGGCAGCAGCAGTGCTGGGGACAGAATTCCCATGTGGCTGCATCCAGCAGGACAAGCCCCAGCTGCCCACGTTCCACATCCCTCTCAGGGAGCCCAGAGCTCTGCACGTGGGACTGCAATCACAGCCCCCTCCTGCTGACTGTGGCAGACCCTTTCCTTGGCACTGAAGTCCCTTCTTCCCATGAGGGTGGGCTGGGGAATAGGATTTTGGAGGCAGATCCATCTCTGTTCCAGGGAACAAAAATCCACCAGAGTCCCACAGTGGCCACGCTGAATGTGGACAGCTCTGCTCAGGACACAGGAGAAACAAAGAGCCATCAGGAGCCTGCAGCCACAGAGGAGCCCAGGGCCCACTCTGGTAAATGAGGAATCTCATGATCTTGTGTCCCATCTCTCAGGGCAGGTTTGTAGCTCTTTGTGTGATGTGGTGGCATCGGGATGTCCCTCACACTGCCAGCTGGGCTGCTCCTGGGACTGATGGACCTGGCACCAGCCATGTCCTGGGGGTCCTTCTGTTCTGGGGAAAGAGAGGTCTCCTCTGAACTCTTTTGTGTCCCTACACAGCAAAGGTGTTTGCCACCCCTGGACAGCCCTGGGCAGACACCATTGACTGCAGCTACAGGAAGGAACACATTGCCAAGGACTTGGTGAGGCTGAAATCCTACCTGGAGGCTGGAGCGATTGTCTCGGTTGTGGAGGAGAAGGTGAGAGTGTGGCCGAGCTGGATGAAGGGGGAAGAGCTGCTGGGAGGCCCAGGCATCACATTCCCCCTGGGAGGCAGGCTGGGATGGCAGTGACCCTGAGCCAGCTCCTCTCTCCTGGCAGGTGCTTTCCTGGCCTGTGGATGCTGATGCAGAAGAAAACGCTGTCACAAATAAAAAGGAGGGGCAGGAGCTGAAGAAGAACGGTGCAAAGGTAGGGTGCTGGGAAAGAACAATGACCAAATTATATCTGAGTTGCAAAAACAGTGATGGGAGAACAAGGACCCTTCTCCTGAGTCAGTTTGGTGTGTCAGAGAGAAAGACCTCTCCCAAAGTCTCCCCTTTCTGTGGGGGGAAGGCAGCAGCTGTTGACACACACCTTGGCCAGGATGCAGTGGTGGGCAAGGGGCTGGGTTGGGGTTACTTCTCTCAGATAAAGGGACTCCAGCCTTCTGCTGAGACCTGTCCCCATGTCTGAGGACAAGCAGAAAAAGAAGAAGCAGCAGCCATGTGAATTTCGCAGCGACCCTCCCATTCGGAGCACCCTGGGCACCATGAGGGTGACCTTGGAGACCCTGCTGGCCACCGAGGACCTGGTGGCAACTGTGTGTGACTTTGGGATCCTGATCCCTGAGAAACCACCAGAACCATCACTTCTGGAGGAGAAGGTAAGGAGCATGTCCCAGGACAGGGTTGCAGGCTGGGGTTCAGAAATGCCCTCTCTGATCTGGGTGTCCATCTGTCCATCCCTCAGTTCTTCTCTCCCCAAAATGGGGCTGAAATAGCCCTGCCTAACCAGCATCTATCGCTGCTGGTGTGGTTATTTAAGGCTGATATTAGCAAGCAGTACTGCTACTTTTTCTGGGCCTAGGAGAATACATGAGTTTATTTTTCCATTCCAGAATGTGTAAGCAGCCACTCATGCTTCCTCTGGTGCTCTCTCAGCATGGCAGCACGTACCAGCTGTACCAACTTTCTGTTTCCTGGATTCTCTTCTTGAGCAGCCACTCTGCTTTGCTCCTGCTCCCTCTCCCCTCTTTCCTCTGCCCCTGAAATCCCAGTGACAGCACCCAGATGATGACAGCTGTCACAAGACTGAATGAGGGCAGTGAATTTCAACACAGCCTAACTGTGGAACCATCTCTCTCCACAGGAGGTAAAAAAAGGCAAAGACAAGAACAAAAAGCCCAAAGCAGAGAAAGAAGGTGAGGCCAGCCAGAAAACCTCCCAAAGGTGACAGAGGCTGGAGCTGGCAGGGCAGAGGGTGGGGTGTGTGAGAGAGCAAACAGGAGCAGGGCCCAGCCATTCTGCCAGCTCCAGGAGCAGGGACTTACTCACATCCTGAGCCGTGAATACAGACATTGACTGCAGGGCTCTCAGGACAGACACAGCCTGGACTCTCCATGAGCTGGTGTCTGCACAAGCACCGAGGGTGGGCTGTGAGACACACACCTACAGCACCCTGTGCCAGGGGAGAAGGGCAAAGCAGATTTTTGGGAGAGAAAAGTGCTGCCCACTGTGCTGGCTGCCAAGTGTGGGCGGTGGCGTGGGCGGGCAGCTGGGAGAGGGCTGCCTGGGATGCACAAATGAGCTCCTCATCCACTGCCAGCTCGCATCTCCAAGCGCTTTGTAGAGGGGATTATTGTTCTCTCTGGTTTGGAGATGAGATGCACAGAGAGCCCCAGGTGCCCCAGCCAGCCCATGGCAGGGCTGGGAACAGATCCCAGTCTGCTGTCACCCATGAAGAGACCACCCCGACCCCACCGGGTATGTCCCCTGCTTCCCAACGCGGAGCTCAGAGCTGCTCAGACAGCAGCGTTGCTTAATCTGCCAGAGGCAAACCTCACCCTGCCTCTTGCAGGTTATTTTTTCCAGCAATCTTGTTTTTGACTGCAAAAATAGCAGTGCCGACATATCGGAAGGGGAGGAAGAGATGCAAGAGTGGGAGGAAGTGGGAAGGGGTGGCCAAGCAATGCTGAAAAGCTGCTCGTGGGTCAAGGAGAGCATGGAGAGGGCCAGAGCTCAGAGCTACCAAAGGAGATTTGTTTTCCTGCTCTGGCATCAGATTTAAGAGTGCAGTTAACCCACAGAGCTCCAGGCTCCTTTCCTGTGCCCTGTCACCCACAGCAAGGTCCCCATCTTTGGGGACGCTCTCAGAGCTCTGCAGTCCTGGGCTGTGTCTGCATTGAGAGAAGCCTGTGGCCTCCCCCAGCGATCTGAAAAGAATTCCTGGAATTGCTGTCCCCCACAAGAAGATGTGTATTTGCGATGTACACTCAGCCTGTTGCTGAAGCAGGCAGCTGCTGTCAAACAGCTCAGCTTCAGCAGTGGCTGTTTCTTTGTTCCTTCCCTCCCTGGTATGTGGTCAGTGCGTGCAGGAGGTTTCTCTTCAGCTTGAATGAGGGTAGAAACGCTGTTGTGTGCACAGAAGTGCTGCTGCTGCAGGAAACCCACGGCTATTAGAGATTTGTGCTTAATTTGGTGTCCCCGTGTGCCTGTGCAGGTGGGGGCTCGCTTGGCTGCACTGTGAGGCCACTGAGTGCGTATTTCAAAGTGTCAGTGCAAAATTCACAGTGCCTAAAAATGAGCTGCTCCACAGCTCGCTACACACGCTGTCCCACGGCTGTGACTCACCAGGACACCCCAGTCGTGGCTTTTGGGGGGGCTGCTCGAGCCCTGCCGATCTCAGTGTCTGCACATCCTGCCTGTCCCCTGAGTCACCAGCTGCTCCGGGGCTGTTTGACACTCGCTCATCACCTGGGGACCACGCACCTTTGGAGATGGGACAGTGGCCGTGCCCCGGGGGACAGGGGGTGGCTCCCAGCTCTGTGTCCAGCGGGGTTGTGCAGGGACCGGCACTCACAGCCGGGAGCTGAGGCTGATTTGCATCCCTCAGTCAGCGAATGCACACAAATAAGAAGCCTTTTCAGAGGAATTGGGATCACTTCCAGGCGGCTCAAAGAGGAAAGGCAGCAGGCTTTTGTCACAAGTGAACCATTTGCCCAGACACTGAAGGATGTCTTTGGAAGTAGTCTCACGTAGGTCTCATTTACCCCACACTTGATTTTCCAGGATCCTTGAAATAATTTATTTCTGCATTTTTATGTTGCCCTAGGGCAGTTTCACAACAAAAAGCAAGGCTGCACCCAGGTCAATTGCCAGTCTAAAGATACATTTTGGGCCTATCATACAAAGTCATATTCAAATAGATTTCCCTCGAGGCCCTTGCTGCTGCTTTTAAGGATGATTTACTCCCTCAAGACAGTGATAAATGTACTTCTTACCCCAGGAAAAGGAAGAAACAAAGACACTGCTGAAGTGGAGGAGGATCAAGAGCTCCAGCCGGTGCCGCTGACGGTTCAATTCCAGATGCAGCTGCTTCGGTGGCCCTTGGCAGCCAGCACCCAGAGCCAGGACACCCTGGCTATGGCACTGGGGAACACACAGTGATGTGCCCATAGCAGAAGCATGAGTGGAAATAAACCACACGGGAATGCTGCGTGGAGCCTGGTTCAGCTGATACATGTATTCATGCTTCTTCAGATATTCTAGAAAACCAAGGGAGGAAAAAGTCTGATCCTTAAAATAGGCTATGCAATACCTAAAAGGACACTGCAGGTTTTCAAATAGATATTGTAAAAGAAGAAAGACTGTCCCAGTGGTTAGAGAATTATGAAGAAAGTGAGTCATCTGGGTTCATTTGCTTGTTCTCACACAGACCAGGGCCCAGTCTTGCCTTCTTCATTTTTATTGGGAAAAAACCCCATATTGATGGTTCTCTCCTGCCCCAGGTCAGGCTGAGGAGGTGGCTGTGTAAGACCCTTGAAGAGCAGTGAGCTGTTTGTATGGGATTTATCCAGTCCCTGTGCATCTTTATAATTCACAGGTCTTTTGGCCCATCAGGCTCTAGAAAGTGGTGATTTCTCTTCCAAAGTGGACCAACTTGACTTCTCAGAAGCCAAATAGCCCACTGAAAGTGCCCAGTTTGCCCACAGAATCTGCCCATAACTTTGTTTCTTTGGCTATCTGGCAGAAATCCAAGGGGCAGGAAACCAAACATCTCCATCAAATATGTATTTGATAGAAGTGATAGCTGTACTGACACTGTCAGTGTGTTCATGTTCTGGGACAGTCATGCTTTCAGCAGCAAAGCAGGGCTATGTCCATGGACAGCCTGACACAAAAAAGCAGCTGTTCAAAGCCAGAGGTTCCCCCATGGGCTGACCCTTTCCTATTCCCATCCTCAAATGCCCAGAGCTCAGCCCTGAGGCTTTGGCACCACAGTAGATAACAAAACAGAAACCCTGGCATCATTCTTAGCATCTCTGATCTCTGCATTCCTCGCCTGGTGCCAACGCCATTGAACCTTTGACCCAGGAGCTCAGACAGGCATCAGAATCTCATCTTTCTTTAGAAGCATCTGGTCTGATGTCTTTTAAGGTCTTGTTCTGAGCTGTATCGACACCGCGAGGATCCATTACAGTGGATTAGGACTTGGATGCAAAGACAGGGAGAGGATTCTGACCAGAGGATTCTCAGGCATCCATCGTTGTGGTTCTCGGAATAAATCATTCTACTAGCATCTTCTTCCAGCCTTGTCAGCTCGCCTTCAGTCTCAGCTCAGTCATCTCATTTTGCATTCTCTCAGTCCTTGTGGTCATTCTTCCAGCCTAGAGTCTTTTCCTCCCTGTGTCACCTCCTTGTTTGTCATGCCCTGTGTCACGGGTGCCTGCATGTATTTGGCCTGGAGCTGCCCTGCCCTGCTGCATAGTCTGGGTGTAGGTGTGATAGGACAAGTCCCGGGGACTTGAAATTTGTAATATGGGGTGTTGTTGGGACTCTAGATGATGTCTGTGGATTGACCCAAGATGTCTGGAGCTCTTAAGATATCTTGCAGTGCTCTGACTTTTGTCCTAACTTCCCTTCAGATGCAGATGGATCAAATACATGGCAGAGCGCCCCATCCTGGGTGAGGGGGTTCCCCTGAGAAGGTCGGTCAATGTTTGTCTTTGCAGGGGAAGTGTAAATAGTGACTGTGTTACAGCGCTGTTCTTTGTCTTTATTTTCAGGAAATAAAGCTGGATATCAGCAGTCAAGGTGAAGTGGGCAAGGTGAGCTGTGACCTGTGGACTAAAGCAGTTGTTTTTGCTCAGTTCTCAATTTCTTGTGCAACTCTAAGCATCCACTGTTTTTTTTTTTTTATTTTAGGTGGTCCACTTGCAAGATTTCCCAGCCCAGGATGCCAGAGGCCAGGTGGGTGCCAGCTTAAGATATTCATTTAGGAGGATTTTTTGAAGGATTGGGATTCTCCTTTTTGCCATCCCTTGCCTGTCCACAAAGCAGCCACCCTGCGAGCCAGCGCCCTGGCAGTACTGCAAGGAGAGTGCAACGAGTGTGGAAGGACTGTTCAAGGAGTGTGCAAGATGTTTGTAAGGGATGTGCAATGAGTGTGACTAAGTGTGCATGGAGTGTGTGAGTTGTGTTCAAGGAGGGTGCAATAAGTGTGCAAGAAGTGTGTAAAGAGTAGGCAAGGTCTGTGCAACGAGTGTGATTGATTGCTCAGTGCTCAATTGCTAATGCCTGTTGATTGATTGCTCAGCGATCAACTGCTAATGCCTGTCGATCGATTCGATCGGCGATCGATTGCTAATGCCTGCCGATCGATTCGATCGGCGATCGATTGCCAATGCCTGCCGAGCGATTAGATCGGGGATCGATTGCTAATGCCTGTCGATCGATTAGATCGGGGATCGATTGCTAATGCCTGCCGATCGATTAGATCGGGGATCGACCGCTAATGCCTGCCGATCGATTAGATCGGGGATCGACTGCTAATGCCTGCCGATCGATTAGATCGGGGATCGACTGCTAATGCCTGTCGATCAATTAGATCGGGGATCGACTGCTAATGCCTGCCGATCGATTAGATCGGGGTTCGACTGCTAATGCCTGCCGATCGATTGCTAATGACTGCCGATCGATTCGATCGGCGATCGATTGCTAATGACTGCCGATCGATTGCCAATGCCTGCCGATCGATTAGATCGGGGATCGATTGCCAATGCCTGCCGATCGATTAGATCGGGGATCGATTGCTAATGCCTGTCGATCGATTAGATCGGCGATCGATTGCTAATGCCTGCCGACCGATTAGATCGGGGATCGATTGCCAATGCCTGCCGATCGATTAGATCGGGGATCGATTGCTAATGCCTGGCGATCGATTGCTAATGTCTGGCGATCGATTAGATCGGGGATCGACTGCTAATGCCTGCCAATCGATTAGATCGGCGATCGATTGCTAATGCCTGCCGATCGAATCGATCGGCGATCGATTAGATCGGGGATCGATTGCTAATGCCTGTCGATCGAGTAGATCGGGGATCGATTGCTAATGCCTGTCGATCGATTAGATCGGCGATCGATTGCTAATGCCTGGCGATCGATTAGATCGGGGATCGATTGCTAACGCCTGGCGATCGATTAGATCGGGGATCGACTGCTAATGCCTGTCAATCGATTCGATCGGCGATCGATTGCTAATGCCTGTCGATCGATCGGCTCGGCGATCGATTGCTACTGCCTGCCGGTCGATTGGCTCGGCGATCGATTGCTAATGCCTGCCGATCGATTACTCATGCACACTCGTTTCACACTCGTTGCACACCCATTTGCACACTCGTTGCACACTCGTTTCACACTCATTTGCACACTCGTTGCACACTCGTTTCACACTCGTTTGCACACTCCTTGCACACTCCAGCGCAGAGCAGCTCCTGACTCCCAGTTCCCCGTGCCCGCCCACCCGTGGGGCTCCCGCCCGCCTCTCCCTGTGGAACGAGCGGGGCTGGAGCACCGCGGGCGGGAGGAGCCGCTCGGCCGGGGCGGGGCACGGTTCCACTCAGGCTGCTTCTCCAACACCTGAGGGTGAGATGCTCCCCCTGCCCCTGCTTTGCAACTCAAAAAAAGCTCTGCAATGGTAAAACCTCTTTTTTAAAAAATTCAGCTGAGCATTTTTCTCTTTACTTCCAGATCACAGGATATATTGAGGATATATTGGGGTTGAGAGGGATCCTAAAACCTGACTCTCAGGTAAATAGGACATTTCCTGCAGGTGAGTATTGCCAGGCCAAAATGATGGCAGCTGCTGAAGCTGGGGCTGCTTTTGAGGCCCAGAGCTGCACAGAGGCCTCAGTGTCTCCCGCTCGCTGCCAGCAGCGTTCCTTGGTGTTTCTGTGTGTCTCAGCTGGCTGGGAACGTGGGGCAGGGGAAGGCCAGGAGCCCCCAAAAGGCAACCAGCACCTCTTGTCCTTGGGCTCTGCAGGGGAGGGCTGTGCCTGCAGTGTCCCGCCTGTGCCGAGCACACATCCCGGGGATGGGCACGGACACGGCTCAAGGGCTGCCCGCAGCTCCTGGGCCAGGGGCTGCTCTGAACAGGCACCCAGAGATGCTTCAGCCCGGACAGAGGCCACTGACAGCCCAAAAGCCCCCCAAGAACAGCTGGCATTTCCTGGGGATGGCAGCACGGGCCGCCTGCAGAGGAGCTCAAACAGCAATTCCCGGTTCTGACCTCCCAGAGCTCCCACGCAGCTGCCAGGTATGTCCCGGCCTCCCCGAATCCCTTCCCTTCCAGCCTAAGGCCATCATCCAGCAGCAGCCTTAAAGCCAAGGCACTCTTCTCTCACAGACATTAAATCCCAACCAACAGCCCGCAGAGATGCCTTAAAATCAAAGGTTTGGGTGGGATGAAGTTCTGTTTGGATGAAGGTGGGAGTTTTTCAGGGAGCCAGCTGGAAGTGCAGAAGGGATGGAAAGCTTTTGCAGGTGGGTCCCACTGGAGATGCGCTGAAGGCAGGGATGTCCTTCCCTTTCCTGAGGGAAAAGAACTTGCATAAGTCACTGCTGAGGCTCTGGAAAGAACCGAAATTCTGCAGGGAGAGAGAGATTTTCTCATGGGCCCAGGGACTGCCTCGGCATGGGCCAGGAGAGCCTCCGGCCCCTGCCTTCTCCTGCTTGAAAATATCACCTGGAGCCCGAGCTCGGGGGGGTGAAATCAGCTGAAATCCAGGTAACTCTGTCAAGTGCCCCCCAGGGACATCGGGGTCTGGGGGATGAGGGTTTGAAACAGCAAATTCTTTGGAATATACACCTGTCCCCGTTCCTGGGGCTTCCTTGGAAGCTCTGCTGCTTCCTGCCACAGCTGGCATTCAAGTGGCAGCTCTGCATGGGAATAATGGGAATATCCCCACTCCATGAGGTGCTGTGAGGTTATGGCAGTGGGAATTGAGCAGGGAATTCGGGGCTATGGGATAATTCATGGGAGCTAGCAAAGCTGACAGCGAGCCCCAAATCTGGGCACAGCACAGAGAACAATCTTTGTGCTGCCCTGTCAGCTCAAGCCCCTGGGCTGGGAAGTGTTGGGAGTCAAATGTATGGAATTACACAAATCACAGCAACTGGCATCACCCAGAGGGACAATCCAAGTCCCAAACAATTCCTCCACAATCCACTCTAGGGAAAACCACCCTGTGCCTACCAGGATCTTTGATTCTGCTTTTCCTAACAGCTCCTGGGCAGTGTCAGGGCCACCATGAGGCCTTTAAAATCCAGATAAACCCCAAATCCCACACAGTGATTAATCCAAATCAAGAACCGAATTGTTGTCATCAAAAGCTCAAAACTCATTAAGAATTCTATGACAACAATGTAATTGATTCCCAGGAACCTCATTAATGCTCTCGGTTTCATTTTCTGTATTTTTACTCCCTCATTTGGCAGCTTGTAAAACTTATCCTGGAATTCAGAGGTCAAGCAGGATCGACTTTGGATTGACCTTCACCTCTGTTCCCACTTTGTGCAAACACAACTCGTGCCCAGGTGGGTGAACTCATCACCTCAGCTTTTCACTCCAGAGTATCCCCTCCTTATTTCCCTGTAGATGAACTCAGATCCACTCCTCACCTCCACTGGTCATCCAAGCGTCCATTCTGTTCCCCACAGGCCCTGGTGGCCCCAGGGAGCTCCCTTGGCCTTTCTCCTGCCCCTCTGCAGCCCGAGGTCGCTACACAAACAGTTCTTGTGTCCCCTCTAAATGACCCCGGGTTTTCAGCTAAATGAATGGCATGACCCGTGCCCACTGCTCATGATTCACCCAACCAAAATCAAGAGCAAATGTTGCTTGGGCTTTAAGAACTTGAAATAACTCTGAAGCAAAAGAAATCACCTTTTTCTTCTGGTTTTTATTTTTATTTTTTCATTTAAGATGCTGGACTTGCCTTTGTGGATGTGTGCTGAGCTCCCGCTGCAGGGGACTGTCAGGCTTGAATGGCTGTGAGTTCCTGTTCTTCTCAGTAGGGAATCCGAAATTATTATTAGATCACAGAAATATTTTCTGAAACCTTTCCCCTTTCCTGCTACATCTTCTCTTTGTGCCTTTGAATTTACAGCTGTTCCCTGATGTCATTTCCCCTGCCTGACTTCTGTGCAGCTCCTAGCTTGGAAAAACTGGGAAAACTTAGGGGGTACAGAGGTGGAATTTTTAGCTGAACCGCCAGAGCTGGGAGAGATGCCCGGGGCTCCTGGCGCTCTGTGGCCGGTGCTGTAGCGGGCGGGGGGTGGAGGGTGGCTATGTGGGATGGGTGTGCCGTGCCGGGACGCGCTGCCCCGGTGCCGGTGCCAGCCCCCCGCATCCGTGGGCAGGGCTGCGGGGCGGGGCGGGGGCGGGGGCAGCTGCCGGGGGAGCGCGGAGGGAACGGCAGCTCCCGGAGAATCGCGGAGGAGGCTCCTCCGCAGAGCAAGGCGGAGGTTTTGCCGTGCGAGGTCACCGTGGAGTGGCGGCTCCAGCCCGGTGTGCGTGCCCCGGCGGGACCGGGGGCTCTGGACCGGCAGCACCGGGTCGTGGTGAGAACCGGGGGGAAGCACCGAGACACGTCCCAGTCCCAGGTCAGGTAGGACGGAGCGGCTCGTCTTCATCTGCCCGCCTGGGGCTGGTCCTGCTCCGGATGCTGCCATGTATCCCAGGATTAAAAACCTCGCGCTTTACACCTTCTCCATCACGCTGCTGGCCTGGGTGTTTTACATGAAGAAGGAGGCGAAGTTCGCAGCATCGTCAGCAGAGCAGAAAGTGGATGTGGTGGGTGACAGACTGCAGCCTCGTGTTCTGGACAGAGCTGAGCTCAGCAAGTGTTTGCCAAACTTGACCTTTGCCAATTCTTCTCTCTCCCTCCCCGAGCCTCACCGCATCTTCTTAACCTACAAGCACTGCAGGAACTTCTCGGTCCTGCTGAAGCCTTCCAGGTGTAGCAAGGAGATGTTCCTCCTGCTGGCCATCAAGTCTTCCCCCATCAACGTGGACCGGCGTGTGGCCATCAGGAACACGTGGGGAAAGGAGGTTTCCATCGGGGGCAGGCACATCAGGCTGGTGTTCCTCCTGGGGCGCTCCGAGGCCAAAATCCAGCTGCAGCCCCTGCACCAGCTGCTGGCTTATGAGAGCCAGGAGTTTGATGACATCTTGCAGTGGGATTTTGTTGACAACTTCTTCAACCTGACCCTGAAGGAGCTGCATTTCCTGCGCTGGTTCACGGAGGATTGCCTGCACGCCCGGTTCGTGCTGAAGGGCGATGATGATGTGTTTGTCAACACTTACAACATCGTTGAGTTCCTCCGGGAGCTGGACCCTGAACAGGATCTCTTTGTTGGGGACGTGATCGCCAACGCCCGGCCCATCAGGAACACCAAGGTCAAATATTTTATTCCAGAGCCCATGTATGGAGCCACCTTCTATCCTCTCTATGCAGGAGGAGGGGGATATGTGATGTCCAGAGAGACAGTGCGCCGCCTCCAGAGCACCGCAGAGGGCATGGAGCTCTTCCCCATAGATGATGTGTTTGTGGGCATGTGCCTGGCAAAGATGTCACTGACACCAAAGAACCACGCTGGCTTTAAGACTTTTGGGATCCAGAGACCTTTCAATCCTTTTGATCCGTGCTTGTACAAAGAGCTGATGGTTGTGCACAGACTGAACCCGACGGAGATGTGGATCATGTGGACGCTGGTGAAGGATGACAGCATTAGGTGTGCGGTGTCAGTGACACACAGCTACAGCAGGGGCTGGAAAAGGAGCTACTGATGAGCCCAGTGCGAGTGTGGCTGGTGACAGGGTACTTGAACTAAAAGTCAGGTTGTGGTAGAAACGTGTCCATTACTAACAGACTGCACTGGAGCTGTTGTAGTTTGGTTTGCAGTGAGTCTTTTTCTGTCAGGAGTCACTTGAAGCAGTTGAATTGTCACAGGGTGGCTGGTGGCTTCCTGACACACAGCACAGGGGACTCTGCTCCCTCCAACCGGACTGTGCCAGGGGAAGGAAGTCACAAATGCCACCTGCACTGGTGTCTGACTGCCTGCCACAGTCAGTCTCATATGAGGAAGCCAGTGATGAGTAACGAGTGACAGAGCATTTGAAATTTACTTGAAGGCACGGAAGAAAGGCCAGTACATCCTGCTGGGTCTGCTGTCCCAGGGCAGCAACCCCACAGCTCCTACCAGTCAGCAGGAGAAAGGGAGTGGAGTGGGGAAGGAAAAGCTTCAAAAATATATGGCTTTAACACAGCAGTGATGATGATCTGAGGGACTGGGCTCTGCTTCCGGCCCTTTGGCTTTTACAGAAACTCACGACAGGTTTACATGCACTGGAAACTTTAGCACAAACACTTTCTCACCTGGTTTGAGAGGAGCCATGTGTCTTGAATAATCACAGTGATAGGAAGAGTGGCTGTAGCTTCCCATGTTATGTGGGAGGTGTTTGGTTCGTTCTTGTTGTTGTAATGTTGTGTATAAATAAAATAGTTTTGAAAAGTATTTACGTGGGAATATTCTTAGCTCTCCTGAAAGCTAAGAGCCCTAAAAGCCAGGGAAGGCTGATAGCTGGTGCTGGGTATTTGCATTAAAGAGAATAATGTTAAGTGGAAATGGATACTTGCCTCTTCCTTTTCTGTGAGCTCTTCTCTGCCCTGTCCGGACAAGATGCATTGGCACAAAAGTGATTAATCTGAATGTGCTGGAGTTGCTAATTTGAGAAATGATCAAATATAGAACTAAGTTTTGGTGGTACTTTTGTGAAGCTTATCAGTGTCTTGCTGCTAGAGCAGGAGCTGTGGATGATCAGGAAGCAGCCTGGAAGCCTTAGGGGAAAAAACAAATGAGTAAAGAGGAAGTGTGTGATTAGAGAAAGCAGAGCCTTTTGTGCTGTTGTAATTGCTGTCTCTAGTGCCAGCTGCTCAGCATTCATCCCCCACCAGATGGGAGCTGGAGCTTTCAGAAATGCCCGGGAGGTTCTTGCTTGTCCTATAGACAGGGACACCCTGAGAGCAGAGGGGTGGGAGCTGTCAGAGGGATGTTGAGGGACTGCAGGTAGGATGTGCTCCCTTGGCCCTCTGGAGCACCTGGGGCAGCTCTGGCTGAGCTCCAGGGCTGAGCCAGGCTCTTGGGGCAGAAGGTGCCATCTCACAGGACCTGTTTCTGTGCCAGGTGTGAGTAGGAGTTTGTCTCAAAGAATTGGTTTGTGTCCATCCTCACGGTGTTCTTGTGCAAGATGTTACTGTGTTTTCTGGCTGCAGCTCCAACAAGGCTTCATTAACTGCAGCTGAAAAAGTGCCTGTGTGTAGTTTGAGGTGTGCTGGCTTTGTAAACAAGGCTGAGTGTCAGCAGCAAACCCCAGGTTCTGGGCACAATTCTCTGGGCACTGCTGCTGGTCCTGGAGAGGAGAGTGGACAGAGCAGGCACCGTGGTGCCGTGTGAGCTGCTGTGCCAGCACTTCTGTGATCCACTCGATGATTCCCAATGCAAACTCAGGAGCACAGAGCGTGATGTCACGTCTGTTGTGGGCTTAGGTGTGTGGGTAACCCCCAGCTGGCAGCTCTCACTTTCTAACAAAGGTGAGGGACTTCCTTCTGCCCTGTTTTGGGGGTGATGTGGAGCCATTCGTGGCTGGACTGACTGGTTGGTTCCAGTCACATCAGGCTGGATATGTGTGGGAGCAGCTCTCGGGCAGGCAGCGCGGGACGTGCTGTGAAACAAGAAGTGGAGTCACAGCAGGGCTGGGAGCAGGCCCTCAAAGGGGAAGAGGGACTTTACTGGCTTTGCATACTCCTGGCAGTGCCCTGCAAACAACTGAGTAGAGTTACTGTGGCATCCTGAAAGGTACACAACTTGTTTGTGCACTCAGGTCAGGGGCTTGGCAGATGTTCTTCAACTGCAGGAGGTACCAAATGAGAGCAGTTGTGGTTAGAGGTTGATCTGAGTATGCATTTGGCTGTGCCACCACCCAAATAATCCTCTCATCACAGAGGTTTTTTTCCCTAATGCTGCAGCCCAGAGCTGTGTTTGGCACAGCAGACACTGGCAGCTCCCAGACTGTGCCATCCTCCTTGGAAACAGCAGCACCCAGTGAGGAGCAAGGAAAGATGGTTTGTTAATTTTCTTTTTACTGCTTAATCTATAAATGAACAGTGCTATGCACCTGAAACTCTGTTTGTTGCAAAGGCAGCCAAAATAAGACACAGTTTATGCTGCAGGTAAGAAAATTCCTGGCCAGGCACAACTCAATTTAGTAACAGCAACCTTGACACAGATGCAGTGCATCAGATGCTAATTGTGGTGAAAAACCTTTGATTAATGTGTGTTTTCTTACACAACCTGGCAGATGGGGATTAACTGCTTCCAGTCATCAGTGAGAAAGTTCTAATGGATGCTGTTCTACAAAGCAAATTTCACAGCAGCTGTCAAGTTAGGAAATGAACACAGTGAAAGACACCTGTGGTTTTGAAACCTGCAGTGAAACATTAAGCTTGCAAAAGAAATAATCATGACTAATTCTTGAAACTTGCACTTGGAAGCATTCAATTATGTAAAACTCTCTTTTGCTCAGTGCTTTGTAGAACAGTACACAATAGCTACCAAAATGATTTCGTTTACAGTATCTTGAAAATCAAACCTCCCCTTTGCTTCCTGGGGAACCTCCTCCAGAGATGACGCTGGGTGAAACAAGTTGCTGTGCAAAACAAAACTGCACCAAGAGCCTGGGTGACTCCATGGGAAGTTCTCAGCTGCAAATATTTCCCCCGACTGCAGCTCTGTGTAATTTGGTGCAGCTGCCAATTCAGAGGTTAAAAACTTTTAAATTCAAGTAGAAAGCAGGGCCTCATCTTTTCCCCAAATGGACACACCCACAACGAGCTGCTTTTGCACAGTTTAATAAAGGCATCTCCTCACAGACATCATTTACCTCACAGGTTAAAACCAAGGATTTTTAAATAGACTTCTCTGGCTGATCCCTAATGAGCTCCCACAAACACACCAAGGGAGCAGCAGGACCCTCCAAGCAGAGACACAATTACCACCAGGCCATCCCTGATAACAGTCTTCACATTTGCATAGATAAACATTTAAATAAATGAATCCAAAAGTATTACAAACAAGGTAAGTCACAAACAAAATCGAGGCCTTCCAAATACTTGATTTGTAAAGCAATCCTTTTTGGGAAAAAAAAAATAGAATCACAGGCTTATTTCAGCAGTTTTACACTATCCCACACTTAAGAGCTTGGGACTGTTCAATTTGTGATTGAGCCTGAGAGTTCAGTTCTGTTCAGTCCTCCCGAAGGTAAGGGTCATCATCTGTATTTCCTACAACACCCTGTGGCAATGAGGAGTCCTCTCCTTGGGCTTTTATGAGCTCCTCTGTCTGAGCTTCAGCTAATTTGGTCTCTGCTTTCTGGGACAGCAGCCGCACCTCCTGCACCTGGGACTTCATCACCTGGATGTGGCTGCGGGCTGTCACCGAGGCCTGGTCTGCACCTGCAGGGAAGGATTGACACACTGGGTTAGAGCAGCACTGGGTAAACCTTCAGCTAAGGAAATGGATGGGATTATCATCTGCTTTGCAGTGTTGTGATGGCTCCTGGGTTGTATTAATGCTCAATGCATTTACTGTTCATTTACCTCAAGCCTTTTGTCACTGCTGGATGTCACTGCTCCCTTGAATTCTCCCATCCCAGTGGGACACAGCTGGAGTTGGATGGGAGTGATCACCTTGTGCCAGTGGGTTTGAGAGCTAAGCCCAGCCCAGTCCTTGTGTGCCAGAACCTTTCAGTACTTGTCCCATCCTGGCACCTCTAGCAGTGGGAATACCTGTGGCACTGCTGAATTTCCACCACTCTCTTCCCATGCTCCCACAGATTTTGGGGTCTTTTCCAGGCACTTACAGAATTAGGGTGTCTCTGTATGTTCACTGCTTTCCCTCCCTTCTCCACTCCAGTAACTTTGCCCATTTACCACAAACCAGTCCATAACTCAGTCTCAGAGCTCTCAAATCTCTCCAGGGAGAAAAAACCAAAATTAGTATCTTTTCCTTTTTTAATGTAACTAAATCTAGCTGGAAAGCTCTACTGGACTCACAGGCAGCCTTGGTTCTGTGGCTCCCAGGACTGCGTCTGAGCCTTGCTTTTAAAAATAACTGAACTCTTTACTCAAATATTTTTGGCCATGGTTGGTCTTGACCTAAACCACATGTGAAGCTTCCAGACTAGTTCTCAGAACCCACCTACAGACTCGCAGCCAAAACCAGAGTGCATGTGCTCAGCACCTCCAAAAACCAGGTACCAGCTGTCAGTTGTGGTGTTAACTGAATGCACATCGTGTGTCTGAACTGTGCTGAGACAGGGAGAAGGGGCAGAGGCTCAGTGCTGCTGCTTGTGCTCACCTGACTGATAGGCGGCCTCTGCCGCCATCTCCGACAGCCGCAGCGCCGTCATCCAGCTGGATTCCAGCCTCAGGTATTCCTGCTGCTTGGTGGTCACCTAGGAGCAGGAGAAAATCAACAAGGCTGCAACAGAGCCGAGAGCTCTCCTGAGCTGTGGAGAGCAGGGCTGGAGAGGAAGCTGGTGAGGGAGGTTTGTTTGCTCACATCCACTCTGGCTCCTATGACCACCTGCCAGATTGCATCCACCTCTTCCGAGTTCATTTTCCCAAGGAGATTTGAGTATTGCTTGTAGAGAGACACCAGGGTATAAACTGCCTGTGAAGGATGCATTTTGCAGTTACCTCAATAACCTGCATGGCTCTGATGTTGTCTCAGTGTTAACTGGTGTTAATTAGCAAAATTACTCTTCACACACTTGATGTACTGACAAGGATGTAAACTGAAATGCAAATACTTCACTCAAATTGGCACTTTATTTGCAAAGTCTTGTCGTTTCAGACTTAAGTATGGCTCATGCCATTCTTCTGATGGAACTCAGTTCATGGCCTTAGGAAGGCTGAGAAGGGCAATAAAATGCCCAAGAACAGATAACTTAGTACATAGGTAATATAAACAACTGTTAGGAGTTTCTTCAGACCCAGTTCTGAGTTCCAGAGTCATTTTGCCTAAGTAAAAAGAAGGACTTCTTACAAGGGCATGCAATGACAGGACAAGGGGAATTGATTCATGCTGACAGAGGGCAGGGTTGGATGGGATGTGAGGGAAAAATTCCTGGCTGTGAGGGTGGTGAGGCCCTGGCACAGGCTGCCCAGAGAAGCTGTGGATGTCCCATCCCTGGAAATGTCCCAGGCCAGGCTGGACGGGACTTGGAACAACCTGAGATAGTGAAAGGTGTCCCTGCTCATGGGACTGGATGAGCTTTAAGGTCCTTCCAACCCAAACCATTCTGGGATTGTCTAATTTTAACCCAAAAGCAACGGTTTAACAAAGCTAAAAGTAACTTCCAGTTTGGTGTAGAACAGTGACTCCATGGCTCCCGAAGGACCTGACATCTTCAACCCCCCACAAATTAATTTTACAAAAGCCCACTTTGAGCGTGGTTTAAGAGGTGCAGTTAGTGCCAGAGCAGCTGGCAGTGCCAGCAGTGGCTCGTGCCAGGTGTGAGAGCCCTGAGCTCACCTTGGTGTACTCGGTGAGCGCCTCGATGAGCGCGTAGGTGGTCTGGGAGAGCAGCGTGGCCGTGCTGTCTGTCACCAGGGACACGGCTCTTCTGATCAGGGCATCATTGCTGAGGGACCCCGAGCTCTGCTGCTGCAACACAAGACACTCGTGTGACCTCCCCTGCGGACACCACTCCAACTCAGAGGTGAGGAAAAGCTGCACTGCGAGGCTGCACGGCCAGGTTTTCCCTGAGGATGCAATCCCAGGGGGAGAACCAGGACGGACGGGTGGCTTTGGGTGTTAAACTGGTGCAAGGAGGGGGTGCTGGGGGTACCTCCACCACGGGGACAGCGCACAGGGCCACCCCCAGCCCCACGGCCTGGTGCCACTGCCTGCTCCTGCCCACGAGGCCTCGCTGCTGGACGCTGGTCAGCACCGGGAAACTGCGTCTGGAAAAGCAAGAGGGAAAGTTTAGCAGCAGAAACATCCCTGTGTACAGTGGGAAATAGGGATCAAAGAGGAGAACACTACCCAGGAGCTGTTCCAGGGGAACCTGTCTATGCCAGGCTTCTATGATACAGCTGCATGACAGTGGGTAAGTCTGTTTCAAATTTCGTATTATTGTTTAATCATAAGTGCAAGAAAAGACAAGCACAGTAACTAGTGTATAATTAATACTTCTAGAGAGAAAATGTATGTTAGCTGCTACCAGCACACTGCTGATAGTCAGTAATACTGGGAAATAGGTTAAAAAACATGCCTAAAAGTGGCGTGCAGGTGAGAAATGTGATAGGTTTGTTACAAGCGACACTTGGGCCTCTGTGGCCAGTTTTATTTACAACCAAGCTGTGCAAATGTCCTGGGGTCAGGGTCTATCACGGAAATACTCGAGGGGAAAAACAGAAACACAGAGCAGTGAGAATTTTTTGTTGTTGTTCTACAGCAATTTAATGCAAACAGCCGGTTTTCCTTCTTTTATGCCATGTGCTCTTTAACCTAAAGCCCGCGGCTGGGGAGGGGCGGTGTGGGCAGCGCGTCTCCCCCTCAGCTCTCCCCCCGGCCCGCCGCGGTACCTGAGCAAGGAGCAGCAGCTCCGCAGCCACCGGCCGCCCGCCGCCGCCATCTTGGCCCGCCCGGCGCGCGGGAAGTGACGTCATCGCGCACACGTGCGTGGGCGGGGCCGAGCGCGGCGCGTGCGCAGAGCGCGGGCGCGTGTAGGAGCGCGCGAGGCCGTGAGGGGAAGGGCGGGAACGGCGCGCGCCGGGCTGTGAGGGGAACGGCGGGAACCTGAGGCGGGAGGGACCGAGAGGTGGCCCCAGGGATGTCCCCAGGGGTGTCCCCAGGGGTGTCCCCGCGTCCCCTGCGCCGTCAGGGCCCTATGGAGCACAAGTGGTGCTGGGAGACACCTCTGTGCTTCGCCGCCATGCGGTCAGAAATAGGCAACAGTTTGCCCATTTGCTGGGAATGAGAAGATTATGAAACAGGGTCTTGCCTGCTTGTTACAAAATGTGTTCTTTGGTTTTGATTTTGTAGCTTTCAAGCTTGATAAATAGTTAATGTTTAATCTGTGAAACAGAGCAGCCAGCAAGCTTTTAGTGATATCCAGGTGTTAGAAAAGCAAATTACTTGGTGGTAGAATTGCCTTGATAAGGCTTGATGTGTTTCAGTGACATTAGATCTGGGAAAGGTGAACAAAGCTTGGGAAGAAGGATTTGGAAAAAAGGAATGCAGAATTTACAGGCCATGAGGACATTGGGCAGAACCCCCAAAATAAGGAAGAAACTAAAAATCCCCAACTTTGCGTCTCTCTTGAAATCAGCTCCATTGGGTAAAAGGGAATTCCAGCAGGGACAAATCGTGACCAACTCAGAGATACCAGTTCTCCTCACGGCTCTGGTTTAATTAATCTTTATTGTTCTAAAGTACATTTATTGTTCTAAGGTACATGATGCTGCTTTGATTTTGGGTAGTTCCATGCTAGTGATAATATTCACCTTCTCCAGCAAAGGTTTCCTGTGCAATTCCACACAAAACAGCCTCGATCAATTAAATCTATTATTTTTAATTATATCAGGAATTCCTGTTCTCTCTCTGGTTTTCAGAGACTCAGTGAAGGTTACTGACTGAGGCAGTGCTGTATCACATGCTCTTCATCTAACTCCATGCTTTAAACATTTGTTCAAAAGCCTGGCACACCTGAGAGCACCAGGTAACAACCCTGTACCTCATAAAACTAGGGAGAGGGGAACCTTGTGCTGGTTTGAAATGCCTTTTCCTAGGACTTCCAAAGCAAATTACGAGTAATTTC
The DNA here is from genome assembly GCF_052056855.1 of Sturnus vulgaris. Classification (NCBI taxonomy): domain Eukaryota; kingdom Metazoa; phylum Chordata; class Aves; order Passeriformes; family Sturnidae; genus Sturnus; species Sturnus vulgaris. Next base: position 3,227,713 of record NC_142261.1, read on the forward strand.
TGTGTGTCTGCCTTCACACCCTTAATGAGGCAGAGTAGGACAAGGCAGGACTTGTTTGTTGAGATGTTGGAGTGGTGTTGCATCCCTGCCATCCCCCGTGCTGCGCTCGGCAGGGTGAGAATCTCAGGAGAAAACTGCTGGGAGGCTTTTAAATAGTTCAGAGAACAGAAACAAACGTCCAGGAGACACGAAAGAATCTGCGAGAGCCACAAGGATCTGTAAAGTGCATACTGGGGGATGCCTTTTCTTTTAACCTTTATTGTTTTTACATAGGAAAGCGAGACTGCAATGAGGCAGCGAGAGCGCAGAACTCTTGCAGGTTTGGCGCAGGGGGAAGGAGCCACCATCCCGTTTGTGGAGCTGTGCCGTGGAGCTGGGTGCCTCTGGAAAGCCCGTGGGAGCAGGAGCAGGGGCGGGAGCAGGGGCAGAGCCCTCATTTCAGCACCATGAAGTAGGTGGTCCAGCCAGCCAGCAGCAGCGCCCCGAGCAGCACCGTGTAGCTGAACAGCACAAAGGCCAGCAGCTCCCGCAGCACCTTGAGGAAGTGGATGGCAAAGGAATCCGGCATGGCTCTCCCGGCTCCCTGGGGCTGGCTGCTCCCTGCCCCTCCTGGAAGCAGAGGAACAAGGTGAGTCTTCACAGCAGGGACACCCTCCTGCCATGGGGTAGAAATCCTGTGGTCAGGAGGGTCGGTGGCCACCCGGGAGGTTGTTAGTGACTGGTGTGGGCCTGTTCAGAGTCCTGCGAGGTGTTGAAAGAGAGTTTGGGATCTGATCAAAGTCGCCAGATCGGGACTGGTGAGGAAGCCGATGGAAACAGGGACACAGGCAGTGGGCACGGCCATGGGAGTGAGGCTGGGGGTGTGACAGAGTCCAGCTGGCTCCTGGAACCTCTCCCCTGGGGCTGTGCCTGTGCGGCCAGGAAGTGTCAGGATCAGAGCGGCCGCTGATGGTGCATTACCAACAGCATGTTCTGATCAAAGTGGTCAATTCCTCCAAGGAAGCCACCATTAATATTTAATTCTATAATTGCATCTAATGGAGGTACTGGCACAAACTGAGCCTTTTGTTTTAAGAATGACGAAAACTGAGGCTTAAATACAAGTTTGCAGAGGCAAATATTTATATCTTACGTTAAAAATAACTGTTAAATGGGAGACATGGGACAAGATGCCTTAGAATTCAGCTTCTAGCAGTATTGTATAGTCATATATACACATTGGCTTGGAAGTGATTTCACATTTATTAGCTTAAATTAAATGGGAACTTTTTTCCTAAAGCCACTGGCTTCTTAGATTTGAAGCTGTGAAAACCCACCTAAAAATTCTATTATCTCTACAATTTATATTCTTTTAAATTAAATCTTTTAAATTTTGATCATAACTGTGGCTGATCAACAGTATCGACACTCTTGGTCAAGCACAAAAAGGGAGTTTAAAATCAGACTTTGGATAAAAACTAACTCAAAAGGATAAAAACTAACCCAGAAGAATTATTTATCTGCTGAACAGCCTAAAGCCAGCTAAACTAGACTGAATTCCTGTCCTGCTGCTTAGAATGTTTTTTAAAGAGCTCTTGTGATAAGGAATTCACTTTTTGGTGTTAACGAGTTCAGCCATTCCATTCCAAGCTCAGGCACATGTACACAGTACAGGAGTTAGAGCATTTTTAAACCAGCTGTGGTTTCTCTGTTGTTCTGAGCGTTTCAGTTTTCTGTCCATAAGCTGAGCGAGATTTCTGGTTATCTAGAAAGAAGCTGATAAAGAAAGAAACTGCTTACCCAGGTCGATGATGGGTTCTACTTCAGCAAGTTGGTGTTCTCCCTAGTTTTGTTCTGCAGCTGTCCCTTTTCCAGGGGTTTGTGCCGTAGGCTGATCCCAGGAGCAGGAGCAGAGTGTGTGTGTGCAGCCCACACCAGGACTGAGCTCTAGGTGTGGTCAGCACCCGTTATGATCCGACAGCGCCGTGGTGCTCGGAGCAGCCAAACACTCCCCTTCCCCTGGGGGCTTCTGGCAACAGCATTTCCAGAGTTCCAGTACCAGGGCTTGGTTGGAGTCACCAGATCAAAACCTGCATTTGTTGAGATGTGGAGGTTTGCCTCTGACAAAATACTGTGTCTCGAAAATACTGTTATCTCGAAGGCTGCAGTGCCTCTTGCTCTGTTCCCTGAGCACCCTGTGAGCTACTCGGGGACGAGGATGCTCACACACAGCTGGGGCTCATCCCCTGGGTGGGACTGTGCAGGCTGAGCCAGGATCTTTTACCAAAAGTCAGTGAGGGCTGAAGGCAGCCTAATCCGTGCACTGTCCCCAGGTCACTGCTGTAGTGTCACCCTTACCCTCCCTCCCAGGGAATCATCCCGACCTTTTAGAGCTGCAGCTCCTTTGCAGTGAGGGGAGGAAGGAGCCAGGCTCTGTTTATTCTTAGCAAAACTGCTTCTGATAATGTTGTATGAAAAGTGAAAGTCTTTTGGGGTAGAGGTTGGGTAATATTTTCTTTTTTTTTTAGTAATGCAGACAGCAGAGAGAAGGAAGATTATGTACTGCAAATCAAATCTCTTACCTACAAAGATATTATGATGTAGAAAATGGTCCCTTAATTTAATTAGGTTCTCATTATCAAATTATTACCCGCATGGTCAGCAGGGCCTTGGACAGACACAGAACATCATCAGCTGCCCAGGAAGCCTGTTAAATAGTAATTGCTCCTCCAGGGAATTGATCAGCGTCAGGATGGCTTTTATTTTGCTGCTGAGTAGTTCCAGGAAGAGCCTTTGTCTAGGTGGAGTGGCTATATGGTTCTAGCTCAGTACTGGTGCAAGTTGCAAAAAAACAGGCAAAATAGTAATGTTGGTGATGAATTCAGAGTTCAGCAAGTGTCTGGTGTAAACCAAAAAGAGTTTTGTCTGTATTGTTACTGATTGCTGGTCAGGGGAAAGGTGAGCCAGTCTTTGTGTGTTTTCCTTTGTTCACTTGTGATGTAGCTTTACACAGCAGGACCTTAGCTCAGAAACCAGCCTGGTCAGTATTTCCTTTTAAATCCAGTTAAGATTTAAAAAAAAAAAAGTCTGGAAATTGTGATACTACAAAGACCCTCAAGGCCAACCCAAGGACACTCTGTTGCTCTGAGTCAATTTCTTATTTTTCTCAGCACGGTAACATCTAATTTTTGATCCAAACCTAATTTGGTTTTCCTTTTAAATACTCTGAAATTAGCTACTTTAAATGGAACTTGCAGAGCAAACAACCCATGTTTGCTCTTCTTGCATCACTGAAGTTGCAGCATGTTTTTTGTTAAGTCTGTCTACAAGTTGCCTCCCCACCTGAAATAAAAAGTCTCCAGTGACTGAAATGGTATTTTCCTTCAAAAGCTCAGAAATTCCACTTCTAATGCAGTATATTAGGTGGCAGAACAGAATGAAATTTTGGATGAGCCTTAGTTATAAAACACCTGGAAAACCAGAAAAACAGTGAAAAAGAAAAATAGTTTCAACTTACTTAAGTAATTCAGTTATTCTGGGACAAGGAGACAAGGATACAGCTACCACAGTGCAGGGTTTTATTTTATATTTGTATTCTAGAGAGAGAGAGTGTGCAAACACTTTCAAAAAAAAGATTAAATACATCTTTATTTTATTGTAATAAGTCAGCTGGAGTTAAACAGATAGAGGGGCTCCACGGAGGGTCTGACTTGGCAGAACTCAGTATTAGAAAATAACCCAGGCCAAAACCCACAATCACAACTGTGACAACTTGGAAAAACGGAGGGATTTATTGGGACACATGATAACTAAGGCAGAAATGTTTGCTAAGAGAGTGATTTAAGGTGAGGAGTGGGCTTTTTTTTTTTTTTAGCTGTATTTAAGAGTGAACTGCAGTGTGGAAGAGCCCCAGTGGCTGTGAGGACACTGACAGTGCCCAGCAGCAGCAAAGGCACCACCAAGGACCCTGCTCTGCCTGCCCAGCCTCTGGAGCCAGGAGCTGCCTCCTGTACTCCAAGGGCCCAGCCACCAAGCCCATGGAAAATTCGATTTTATAAGCTTGAGCTCTTCAACAGCTTGTGACACCAAGTACCACAGTTTATAACCTGACCAGAGGTGAAAAAGGTGTCTGTTTTAAACCCACTGTTTACTGGGTCCCTGCTTTTGCTATTTTTGGCCCCCACACAGGGAGTGTTTGTGTGTCTTCAGCCATAAACTCGGGACACTGATGTCATTCATACTCTGGAGGAGCTTTCCAGAGTCAGGTTGGTGTACCTGGGACAAAAAAAAGTCACCTCACAGCGATCCCTTCAGGGGACAAGTGAAATAAAAGGCTGAAGGATCACAGGTACAGCTGTGTACAGATCTCTGACTGACACATCCAACGCATCCATGGAATGTATCAGGCACCAGAGTGAGACAGTCTGGGAATACTGGTATGAAGTCAGGAATAGAGAACATCCTGCCTCCTCAGCACCATAGGAGGGTAGAAATCAGAAATCACATCTCCCACCAAAGCTAAACTGAAAGAAAAAAAGCAGCAATTTGCCAAAGAGAAGGGCCAGGGCCCATTCCTGCTGCCCCATCACTTGGCTGCCAGGTCAGACCATGAGCAGGGATCTCTCTTTCTTTCCCACTGTTTATCAATAGTGCCTTCCAACTCTGCTTGTCTACTTGGAAGTTCCACAGAAGCTGGAACACAAGTGCAGAAGGGATGAGGGTAACTGCTCAGAGCTGGTCCCAGGAGAGCTTCCTTCACTGCCACAGAGCAGCCGTGCCAGGAGCAGCACCAGCCGTGCCTGTGTTACACAGGGCCTCTCACATTTACTGTCTTCACCACACACCCTAGAACGGGGCAGGCTCCAGTTTTTCCATCAAGGATTTGATCCAGGTTGTCCCGTTGATGAGTTTTGTAGTGGCAATGATGTACTCTGTGCCTCCATCCTCCATCTGGGACAGGAATCTCAGCGCGGCGATTTCCGCGTACGTGACCCCCCCCAGGAAGAACACCAGGGTCACTCTGTTCTCACCCTGCTGACCTGTGGGTTCACAAAAAAGGTCCAGGTTGGCTTGGTTGGATTTTTACAGCTCCCCTGCATCAACTGTCAGTCAAACCCAAATAATCTGAATTAGAGGCTTGGACAAAGAAATCCAGAGTCTGCTCCCAGCTCTGGAGTTCCTACAGGATGTGATTCTGTTTGAGAATGATGCTGATCCTCTTTCATATAACATTACTTACTAAAATCATAGTGGAGGTTTAGGGTTTATTTTAGCACTCTGATGAGAAGTTAAACAATTTGTCAAAGGAGGGTTAGGTCAATCCAACACTGCTGTGGGACAGGGGGATGAGACAGAGACCTGGACTCTGCCTGCTCCAATTCCAGTTTGCCTCACTCTCTGCTTAGAGAGAATTATTTCCCTACAAACCACGGGTAAACAAAGCCAAACTTACGCTTTTTCTGCAGGCCAGTAGGGAGCTGCTGCCTCTCCTCGAAATGGGGCCCTGGCAGCATCTTCAAAACCTCCTCGATGCTGCGCCAGCCCGGCCGGGCCAGCAGCTGGGCCAGGCGCACGCTCAGCGGGGCGTAGCCACTGTACACGTACGAGATGTCATTGGGGTTCTGGGGGACACACACAGGGAGGGAGCAGCAGGTCAGTGCTGCAAAACAGCCTCAAAGAAATCAATAACATTACATTAAAAAAAGAGGTTTTCCTGCTGCACGTAATTCTGGAGTTAATGTTTACCTGCTCATTAACATCATCCATCCACAGGCGCAGTGTTTTCCTGATCGTTGGGTAATTATTCCTGCCACCCGTCTGGGGTTTCAGGAGTCCAGCCTTTTCCAAGTTGTTTAAGGTCAATATATGTTCATAGCCATAAGTCTGTAATATGAAGAAATCACCTTTAATGCCATGGCAATAACCCATGACCAGTGTTTAAAACAGAAAAAAAAGCGAAGATGTTTGTTTAAAAAAAGCTTTTTGGTTAAGATATCTGTAGAGAATATCCAATTTAGAGTGTTTAAATAATATTAGTAAAAAGTAAAAACCTCTGTATCTACATGTTGTAACACACAAAAGCACCTCCCAAGTATCAGCCCAGACAGAAACCCAATGCTGCCTCTGTGCACATTATTCAGGTGTAAGATGTGTCTGTCTAGAATTGAAGTGTAGAGCTGAAGATCTGATGTGGATTTTCTCAGGAATTTATTCCTCCAAATGTTAGAGCCTAACCTGGAGAATCTCTCTTTTGTAATGGTCCAGAACCTTCTGCTTCAGCCCACTGTTGCACACGGATTGCAAACAAACGAGACGCAAGATCTTGATTAATGGATGTTTCTGAGCTATGCAGTCTTCAATATAATTGTTAACCTATTAAATAAAATATGTAAGTGGTTATTTTAAGAATTGTTAAAGTGCCCATCAGACCTGGAAAGAAAGATCTGGTTTGTGTGGATCTCCAAAACAGCAAGAAAGAGGAGCAGCTGCTCTCCAGGACCATCTGTAAAACAGTGACCCAGCACTGGTTCCACCCGGGCTCTCCCAGAGCATGTCAGCTCTTCAATCAGTAGCCAGACTTTGCCTGATGGCACTAAAATATTCTTGTTAACCATCTTCTATGTTCCACTGATCCCTCAGAGCATGGGGTGCCTCAGGATAGGTCAGCTGTGCACAGGTAACTCAGAAATCCATTTCACTGGACATCATTTAGATCAGATCTTAAAAAAAAAAAAAAAAAAGTCTTTTGAAGATGTAAGAGTGGCTAATTGCCATTATCTACTTACCTTGTCTGTGTCTATTCCAGACATGAACTCTTGCTCCACTGTTAAATTATCAAAGAAATCTTCAGATGCTTTGGGAAAATAATGAAAAATCAATACAATAGCAACTGACAGCTTATGTTTTACATTTAACTTTTCAGCAGAGATGCACTGGATGGAACAAAGCCAGTTTTTGCCAGGCTGAGTGATTTCCATCAAGTTCTCTGGCATCCTGCTGGATTTGAATTGTTCCTACTCACTGGTGATGTCCTTGATGAGCTCTGCGATGGAGGTGTGGTTTGCCAGCGAGCTCCTCGCCGCCTGCATGTGAGGCAGCTGCGACACAAACTGCTTAATCTCTCCAACAGTCTTGGCATGGTGCCTTTCCTGGAGAAATCCATCACTTGGGTTAGGCTCGTTCATGTTACTAACACCAACCAGATCATTTTATCACAAAGAAATTTTACTGCACTCCCTGTAGGGGGTTAGAGATACGCAGCCTTTTAGACAAAGGGCTTTAGATGCTTACACTGAAGTCACAGCATTACCTGAAACAGCACTTGGATCATGGGGAGAGGCAGCATGTAATACAGCAGAATCACTGACTGTTATTTTCCATTATCCCAGTGTTGTAAATTACTTTATCCACATTTTTCTGACTCCAGCCATCACTAGCTGCTCCTCAATTTCCCTACAAGGGAAAACTCCCTTTTTCACACAAAGAGGAATTACTCTGCTGGCTGACAGGGAGCTCTAGGCCAATGCTGGGGAATGTCTCCCCTTGGAGCAGGAGTGAAAGGTGCTCAGGAATTGGGCTGGCAGGGTCTGCCATTCGCTCTACTTGGTGGTAACATCGTGCCAGGTTTTGAGGCAGGATGTGCTGAAGCACCATGCAGAGTTCAGCTCCAGAGGTCTGCACTGCACTTGGGCTACTTGCCTCTTGCTGCAACTTGGAATAAAAATAGTAATAATTTGACTCGTACATGAAGGATTTAAATGGGCAAGTGCAGGCAGGAGAGTCATGATGGAGCCCGTGATTGAAGAAGTCCTCTGCTGCCAATACACTGCTGTTTCATTATCACCTATTACTGCTGACAATTTCTTGGAATTCTCTTTTTTAACAAGCAGTATGAACAATCCATCTTTAGCACCTCCAGCACTAATAGTGCAGAAGCAGAAGTGCACTGGGGATGAGGCTGAGCACTCAGTATTTCAGTTAAGGTACCACTACCTCATCTTAGATGTGGCAGAGGTTAGGAGGCTAAAAAAGCCCCTGCAAGGAAATACAATCAAAGAGTGAAACAACTTCTCTGGAGAGTACCCATGAGGTCAGAAAAATAAGATATGAGATCTCAGTTAATGAATCATCAACAGGATGTTTTCAACAAAACCACAAACGTGGAACTTCTTCTGCACATTTCTGTTGTTTTTGATGCCAGCCATAATACTCTGTACAAGTACCTTCTGGTGTTTTATTGCTTAAAGCTTTTTCTCTGCATCCTGAAGGGAAAAGGACCTTTCAGTGAACAGGTAACAAAAGCAACCAAGTGGAATTGATCAGCACACTAAAAATCACCTTTTGCTTCTTGCAGAGGGAAGTAGCACCTGACTCCTGCAGACTGAAGAGAATAATTCCTGTTATGGGATCTATGGGCTCCCATAGCACAAGGGTGGGTTAGACAAGCTCTGAGCAGAGGGAAAGCCCCAGAACAGAGGTGTGGGGAGAAATGAGGCACCACATTACTACAGGCTTCTTAAAAAGAGATTTGACCAACACCTACTCAGAACAATCCAAGTGGAGCTGACCTCATCCCAGGGCAGGGGAACAGACTGGACCAGCATCCTTGTTTTTTTCTGGATGGGGGATTACTGTGTGGGAGCAGCCTGAGCTGCCAGTCCCAGCCTTGCTGAACACAGACTGTGAATTATCTGATGCACTGTTGGACACAGGCCTCACCTCAAAGGCTGCTGAGATGATCTTGGCTTTCTTGCTCAGCACTGACCCCACAGCGTTGAAGTTCTTGTCTCGGATTTCAGCATAAAGCTCTTCTGCAGAGTTCAGCTGGAGCTTCTTGGGTTCCGTGGGGAGATCTTTCCCACCCTCACCCTGCTTCTTCGGGGCAAACTTCTCAGGAGGGAGTTTCACATAAGCTGCCAAATGCAGAGAAATAACCCTTACAAGGACTGGAACTTCGTGGGCAGAAGTTAAGACCAGCAGGCTGTGGCAATGTGTCCCCTGAGCTGGAAGCAGTTCTGAGTAGCAAAGCAATATTAACACTCAAACCACTCAGTGCCTGTGTGTTAATTAAGGAGAGTCTCCCTGCACTCAGCCAGGGACCCACACAAACATCAAAACCCAAGTGCCAGCTGCCCTGCTTTCAGAGAGGCTTGGAGGCAGCCCAGCAGCCAGTCCAGTCCAGCAGGAGGGATTACAGCCCATAAATGCCTCTCTGGAGTTTTCTTACCCCCTGAAGAGCAGGACAGCATTCTGAAAATGGCATTTCACAAACTGTCCCTGTCCCCTCAGTGTGGCACATGATCCAGCAGGATGGATGCACACACTGCCATTCCCATTCACACACTCCCTGTTGTCACTGTGCCTGCACCAACAGCCAAAAGATGCCCCCACAGTAACCAGAGACTGTATCTGACTCCCCTTCTCAGGGAAAAAGAGCCAGAGTGGATCTTGATGGGCTCCAGCTTGGGACTGAACAAACCCCACATTGATTTCAGCTGAGCTGCTCCCGCATCACATTTAGTGAAGCACAAACCCACCCAACACACTGCAGCCTGGCCCAGGACACAGAAACCTTCCCCTTCCTTGCAGGACTCACTGTTCTGAATGCCATAGATCTCATCTATGAGCCCCTCATATGTCAGCTGCGTGGCCAGCGGGGTCAGCAGGTCCACGTTGCGGTCCAGCAGCAGGAGGGTATCAAAGACAGGAAATATGGAATTCTGGCTGCCAGGGAACTCCCGCTTCATCCTGATCATCATGTTGGCCACGTGCTGCAAGGAAATGGCATCACTCTGGTTATGGTGCAGGCCACAGCAGATGGATGTGACCTCTGGGCCCTGCAGGCACATGCTGGTAAAGGAAGGGGATGGCAGGAGGTACAAACTGGCTGATGGATGGGGTAGGATGAGACTGAGAAAACAAAAGTCCTTCTCTGCTGCTCTCTGCAGCTCAGCAAGACAGCGATAGCCAAAACACCTCGAGCTGCTCCCTCACCACAAAAAATACCAATAAAGCACAGGTTGATCAGAGAAGCAAAAAGGATGTGGGTGTGTCATGGCTGGATTAAAAAAACCCAGAGGTGCATTTAACCAAACACTCCTTAAGGCAGCTCCAGAGAACAAGATGCATTTGTTCAGCCTCACCCGAGCACAGTCGCCCTTCCCAAAAATCTGCGGGATGGTTCCGTAGAGAGCCTGCAGTGTCATCAGCCCCTTTGCTGCATGGTACAGACTGGTCTGGTCACTCTCCAGGTAACATTCCTAAAGAACAAGAAGGATTCTGATGGAAGGTGTCAATCCAATACAGCTGCCTCCACAGCAGAGCAGGGTTCATGTGAACAGTTCAGAGGAGACACAGGCTGGGGACAAACTATGGCTGTTGGCATATACGGACCTTACTATCTTTGCTGTCACTACATCAAATCATTTTTTTGATGGCCAGACACTAATATTTTTGAACTCCAGACACAAATCCAGTTTGATGGCGTGACTGGAAGGACTCTCTCCTGTTAATTAGGCCAATCTGAGCACCCAGCACCTCATTACAGCTGCAAGCCTTGACACGTCCTCTAGGCTACACATAGGACAGAGAGGGCCAAGAAACTCCCAAACTGTCCTGTTTTGGATACAGCACTCTGGGAAGGCAGGACATGCAGCTGGGATGTGGCAGCTGTTAATGTTCAGTGCAGTGAGAACCATCACACACGGCTGTGCAGGAACACAAACTGTGCTGGCTCCTTGTGACAACTGAGCACTTTAAGCCTCAGCAATGCTCCACTTGAGACAATAACACCAGCAGCTGAAGGTGGAGGAACTGGGGTGCAGCTCAGTGTAGTGACTGTTCCTTCAGTGAAAACACACAGGGAAGTTCAGGCTTCAGGATCGAACCAGGTTTGCTCTGCAAGGCCTTTCCTTGCTGTGCAGGTCACTCACAAACCCTGTGAGAGCTGCTGCACCAGCACCAACATCCAGCACAAAACCACGTCGTGTTTTCCCTCGAGGACGAGGGCGCACCTTGAAGGCGCTCTCGGACTCCATGGAGAGCAGGTCTCCATCGAAGGGGATCAGGTCCAGGCTGTACTGCTCACGGTGGATGAAGGAGCCCAGCACACCCTGCTCCTTCAGCCACTGCTCGCACAGGAGGCTGCGGCGTGGCACGAACAGGATGTGGAAATCCCTCTGCGGAGAGCGGCCTCTGTCTTCCCTGGAAAAGTCACAGCAGGAGCACAGCAACACGGTCACTCTCTGCACTGCGAGCAGCACAGACCACGGGCAGGGGGCACTGGATTCACGCAAAACAGGAACACTGCACGGAATTATTGACCCTGGATTTTGAGTGTCAGTGTCCAGCCTTGTGCAGCCACAGTTCTGACACACTCTGACACCTGCAGTTCCCAAAAGGCACAGCAATCCAAGCGTGACTCATTCCAGCTAATTAAAGGAGTGTACATCCTGCAGGGAGGAACGCACCCTCTGTATCGCAGCCAAGGTGCAGCCCCCCTGCCCAGGGTGTCTCGTACGCCCACTTAAACTGCAGAGTGGCTGTGCTGCAGTCTGGTGTCTGCACATCGCTCCTCGTTCCCTGCACAGGTGTAACATACCCCACGGGGATTCAGGCCACACCTGTCCCCTCCTCACCGCCCTGCCCGCGGTACCTGAGCACGTTGTCCGTGATGATGTCCATCAGCTCCAGCTTGGGCCTGACGAAGAAGATGATGTTCTTGACATCGGCCGGGGGCAGCCGGCCCGGCTTGAGCGTGAACATCTTTTCCACCTCATGCTCCTGCGTGGAGGCACGGCCGTCAGCCGGGAGCGGGAGCGCCGGGGCCCGGCCGCCTGCCCGCGGTGCTTACCTTGAGCAGCGAGTACTGCGCGATGAGCCCGAAGGGGCCGGTCAGGTACTCGTCCCACACGATGGCCTGCGGGAAGGGACGGGGGGATCAGACCGGCCACACCATACGCGGGACCCCGCCCGGCCCCCGCCGTGCCCCCGCCGTGCCCACCTTGGAGCCCGCGCACTTGTCCAGGAACTCGCGCAGCTCGCGCCGCCCCGCCTCGCGCAGCGCCGTCAGGTTCACCCGGCCCGAGCTCAGGTGCGCCGCCATGGCCGCCCGGCCGTGCACGTGACCGGGGCGGGGCTGGGGGCGGGGCTGCGCAGCCGCACGGGGAGAGGGGCGGGGCCGGCAACCGGCAGCTGCTGTGTGCGAGCGGTCACGTGTGTGACATGTGTGTGACGTGTGTGACGTGTGTGTGTCATACGTGGTCATATGTCAGTGCCATGTGTGAATCGTGTGTGTCATGCGTGTGTCATGTGTGATCATATGTGTGTGTCGTGTGTGGTTACTGGCCCCGGGCTGCACCAGGGAACTGTTTCCCCTCTGCACTGGGCACTGCTGAGGCCACACCTGGAGTCCTGTGTGCAGTTCCGGGCTCTCCATTCAGGAAGGACAGTGAGGGGCTCGAGCGGGTCCAGGGAAGGGAACGGAGCTGGGAAGGGGCTGGAGAATTCCTGAGGGAGCTGGAAAGCGGCTTCGCCTGGAGAAAAGGAGGCTCAGGGGGGATCTTGTGCCTCTACACAACTCCCTGACAGGAGAGGACAGCCAGGGGGGACAGGCTCTGCTCCCAGGGAACAGGGACAGGACATGGCCTAAAGCTGCACCAGAAGGGGTTCAGCTGGGACATCAGGAGGACTCTTCACTGAAAGGTGATTAAATATTGCCCAGGGAGGTGGTGGAGTCACTGTCCCTGGAGATATTTAACTAGGGACTGGATGTGACACTCAGGAGTGCCCTGGTCATGTTGACAAGGCGGAGTTTAGTCATAGACCTGGTGATCTCAGAGATCTCTTCCCAGCTGATGGAATCTGTGGTTTACAGTGCAGCCCCTGGGCACGTCTGTCCCCATTCAGAACCCCTCACACTCTGAACAGAAATGCAGAAAAGAAAACACTTTTTTTTTCCAAAATATAACTTTATTATATATGCATATATACACACACACCACACTCACTATATAGAAGCTGAAAGAATGCAAAACAGGGATGGCCCACAAACTGTTTCAGGTGTGCACAGGTGTGCACAGCATCCAGGTTTCCAAAAACCCCAGCAGCTCCTTACCTGTGTCATTTCCACGTTTCACACCAAACCACAACCCAGAGCTCACAGCACCGAGCGACATCGCAATCAAAGGAGTAAATGAAAATAAAGATGAAATATTTCTCAACTCAGTCCAGTGTCAAAAAAAAGCTTAGAAATCTAAATGTACAAATTCAGCCTTAAAATGGTTTAGTGCAAATATGAAAATTAACAGCATATTTTTAAGGTATTTAAATAAGCTTTAATATAACTCTAGTGCTTCATTCCTATACATGTTTTCCCATCAATACATCCAACAGCACAAGGGAATTTCCTGTTAAGGGCAGGACAAACCCAGAACCTGGGAAGAAACAGCATAAAGTCACTTGTTAAATCATTTATTTATCTTTCACTGAAGTTTGTTAAAAAGGGACAGGGAGTATTTATTAGTGGAAGAGCAAAATCTTTCTGCTTGTAGGGATTCTGGAGCGGGCGGGCAGGGGAGCGAGGGCTCACTGTCCCTTGTCCTGACATTCAGCACGGGCGGCTGCTGGTGGTGCAAAGGGCGGCGGGGCGGGGCTGTCGCCGCCATCAGAAGGTCTCGTCGTCGTTGCAGTCGGCGGTCCAGTGGCCGAACACCTCGCAGGTGTCGCAGTAGGGCCGCTCCTCCCGCCGGCTGCCGTGGTGCGCCGAGTGCGGCGGCTCCTCCAGCGCCTGCGCCTGCGTCGGGCAGTCCTCGGTGTCGTGCAGGTCGAAGCAGCCGCAGATGTCGCAGAAGAGACGCGGCTTCTTCTTGGACAGGCTCTCCTCCTCACTGCAAGAGCAGCACCAGCACAAGTCAATGCCTTTGTCACACGGGAGCAAGGCCCTGCAGTGAGCTCGGGGTTACTGAGACTCGGAAACTCAACCAAAAGTAGGATATGAACCCTTCTCCACCCCCCTGCAGTGCCCCCACAATCCCCTACACTCTAATCAAGCTGCTGTTTGTGCAAATATTTGCACAGAGACATTTAAAAGAAACACATGTAAAATGGTTTCTCTTTTTCATTAAGAGACCTGAAGCCATGATACGTCAGGTAAGTTTTAGTTCTATTTCTCTGGATTGGTTCTTCCCATCCCAACACAGCTACAGCCTCTTGGGAGCCAAGACTCTTCTGCAGCTGGAAAGGGACAGATTCACCAAGTCACACAACAGACACGTCACGATACATCAGTGTTTGTGACTGATAACCACAGAGCACCACTGGCACGCCCAGTTACAGCACGGTGCAAAGAGAAGTCTGGATTAACAACCAGACTCCAGGGAAAGCTCAGTCTGTCCCTCCTGACAGCTGAGATCAGGCTGGTGCATCGTGCAGCTGCCAACCCAAGAGCTGAGGTTTCCTTTAGGATCTGTACCTGTCATAGTTATTTATCTCCTCTTCGTTGCCATTGAGGGCTGCTTCACACATTCTTTGTATCTTCAAGTTCAGTTCTTCGTTTTTCCTTTGCAGATCCACTATCACTGAGTTCAGGAAGTCGATCTAGGAGAGCCAAGGACAGGGACAGTCAGAGGGGCAGGGATGGCACCTCCCCCAGCCCAGGGTTCAGCACTGCTGAACACAACCAAGGAACACTTGGCAAATGAACAGGGGAGGAAAGAAGTGGAACCAACCTCGCCCTGGTGGAAGGAAGGGTTGCCCATCAGCAGGTGAATTCAGGGAAGCAGAAAACCAGAAAAAGATTGGTGGTTAGTGTATATTCATGACATTTCTGGTAGCTGCACAACTGAGAAGGACATTTTTAAATCACAGTGACTGACATTCGTGATCTAACAAAGGCTTTATCGTGAGCAGGTGGTGATTCTATTCTAACCATATTTTCTAGGCATTTATTGGCACAGGCCCTGTGAAGCAGCACTTCACGAGGTCACTATGACTGTTCTACTCTGAATCACATCTTCTGTGCCAGCTGAGCACCTCCCTTCTCCACTGCTGCCAATGCTTGTTCTGAGTCCAGTTCTGCAGTCAGGAAGAACTGCAGAGCTCACAGGTACCCAGGAGCTCAGGGAGCCCATTTCTCCAAGATGGCAAATACCAGCTTCAGGTGGGCCACAACTCTTCCTCATGCACCCAAGAAACCTTTGGAAAAGCCAAGGAGCAGTGAGTGCTCTGCTGGGCTCTACCTCTGACAGGCTGCAGGGCACAACTTGCCACCCTCGTTTCCTGCTTGTTTCCTCACATTCCCATGATCTGAACTGTTTCTCCAGTATCACTCACCACTTGATTCTTAGTATTTACTGTCAGTGATATTTCCCTCCAGAAGCTGAGGGGGCTACAAAATAAATCTGCCCGTGAAAATCCTGGCTGACAAAACCCGGTAAGGACTGTCTGGAATATTCCCCTCTCCTACAGCCCCACTGCTGGTGTAGCATGTTCATGTGCACATCCAATACCTGCTTCTCTCTTGCAAGTTCCTCCTGAAGCAGAGTAGCAGCATCACCTTTAAAGGAAAGAACCAAACAAGGTACAATGTGACTCGTGCCATGGCTCAGTCAGAAATGTCACAGGCTCTGAGGGACACTGGAGTGGCTCTCACTTTACCTGAGGGGCTCATTACTGTTAAAGGCTGCTCGTTGTTTTCCTTGAGTTTTTGCTCCAAGTTCTTCACCTTTTCCTCAAGTTTCAGTTTGTCAGACTCCAGTGACTTCACCACTGACTGCAGGGTTTTTGCAGAAGCGTTTTCTCCGCGGAGCACCGTGATCTGGAAGAGTTGTTTGACAACACTTGGATCTTCCAGCACCAAGCCAGAGCCCCAAAGCCAGGGCCCTTGAAGCAAAGGCTGAACAGCCACCAAAACCACATGCCAGGAGTCACCTGGCTCAGCACAGGCATCTAAAAATTTAATGCTAAGGTTTAACTATGCCACACGAAAGAAAAATGATCAGCCAGCTCTTCAGGAGCCACCACACAAAGCCTCTGGATGCAACTTAATTGAAATTAAGGATCATCCATTCCTCATTTACCTCATGTCTGAGTTTTTCCAGTTCCTCATCTTTTTGTGTGATCAAGGCACTAGTAACATTGATGGATTTCTGTAAAGATGCTCTCTCTTCATCAATTTCTTTTTGTAAAGTTGATTCTCTAAAACAAAATCAAGTAAAACCAGAAGTCATCTAATGAATGGGTAACTGTAGTGGCCTAAAGTAATTTCATTTAATTTCAAGCATTAAACTACTTAAGAAGTGGTTCTTAAAAAAACAAATTACAATTTACTACTTGACTATGGTTTTATATATGTACAAACATTTCAGGTGTTACAACTGTGGAAACAAAGCAAAAACTTTACCTAGGTAGTACATGCCAGAATCTGCATAGCACCGTATCCATTTGAATTTAAAGGAGCAAGTTAACAGACTGGGGAGATACAGGATAAACAAACATGTTGCACAGTGTTCCACAAAACCTAACTTGAGAGTTTTGTTACTTCTTGAAAATTACTAACAAGCAACAAAACAGGCATGCAAAGCTCATTGTACAAGTTGTCATGCAAAGCATGGATGAGGCTGGAAATATCAGCTGGTCCTCACTAATTTCAGTGACATCACCATTTCCTGCACATGGAGAAACCACATGGGATTTGCTTTATTTCGTGGGAGAAGGGTTAAAAAGAAATCCTCCAAAGCAGGCACAATTCCCTTCTGTGTACATATGTCCACTTTTCCCAATATTTTCTGTGGATCTAACAGAAATTCTGCCTACAGCTCCTGCCTTAAGGCACCACTGCTGTGACACTGGTTTGTCCTCCTGAGAGGTCACTGAACACACACAGTGAGTAACTGTCCTCTCATGGGAGGAGCATTGCTACAAATTTCCTTACAAGCTGAAAGATTTTGGTTAAAAAAAGAAAACAACAAAAAAGTGACTTCAAACCATTTACTTTTCTCCAAGAGGAACTGGCTGTTCAGTGCAGGCAGCAGTGCTGCTGTCAGCTCTGAGCTCCTGCAGGGATTCTGAACTGCACTACAGTCCCCAGCACTGCTGAGGGATCAGGAGCTGAGCCCATCCACGTGGGAGGATGCTCAGGGGCAGCTGTCGAGCTCAAATGGAAAAGTTTCCATCTCTGTGGTATCTACAGTTAGTGAGAGCCACGATACCCAGACCATGAAACACAGGAAATCTCACCCACTCGAGATAAACTCAACAATGAGAGCACAATCAATGCAATTCTTTCATTGTTCAGATTGTACTCGGGAATGGAAGCAGCAAGTGGAGAATCTGGGGTTTAGAAAAGCTGAGGCAGCTACCAAACAAGAACCAAAATCTGATTTGGTTTTGGTGCATTTTTACAATGAGAGAATCAACATAAGTGGAAACACAACAACTTGCAGACTGTGTGATCTTGCCTTCAAATACAAGTTACAGTCTTGTTAATAAAACCCAAAAAGGCACTGGCATGGAAAGACCCCCTGGCCAACCCCGAGCCAGCAAAGCATTCAAAGCTCCCCAGCCACCTCCATGTCCTCCTGCAGGATTCCCAAGGCTCTGCCTGTCCTGTGGCCTGCAGTGCTTTGCTGTGTGGATCAGAGGTGCTGAGGGAAAGGATGTGCCACCAGTGCACGAGGTGCTGCTGACAGAGCAGAGCTGCAAATGCAGGGTTTGCTGGGAAGGAAACCCTGAGGTCATCTGGGAATCACATCTGGAAGTTGCTGCTCACAAGCTCTGCTGCACCCGAGACTTCTCCTGAGCGTCCCCGTGCTGTGCAGGCAGCTGGGGAAGGGCAGATGGAACCCCAGTGACTCAGCCCATGCTCTAGAGCTTGTGATTCAGCCAATGTTTCCACTTGGTCAGATCTTCATGGAGAGATCAGGACCAAACAGATGCTTTGGGCACAAATATGGTGAATTCGCCGTTTGTTGGGCTTGGCTTCAGCCATCACAACGCTGAGGTGGTTGAAAAAGGCAAACAGGTTGTAAGGATAGAAATAAAATATTTACAGACTCAATACAGGAGCCTCGAATGCTAAAACACAAGGGGAGAGAAAGGAGAGAAGAAAAGAGGAGAGAAAACAAGAGGGGAAGAAGGTCCCTGTGCTGGAGCTTTGGGCTTCCTTTCCTTGGGAAGTCTCTCCAGGAGCTGCTCCAGTGGGGGACCCAGAAATGCTGGAGCTGGAGAGGCTCCAAGCAGTGAAGGTGCTGATCCCTGAGTGTGGATCACAGGGCACTTCCAGGCAGAGTTTTGGCTGCTGCTGGAAGTGGACGATGCTGGGAGCACCGTGTGCAGTGGGATCACACACAGGGAACTACAGAGCAGGTGCTGAATGGGAAATAACTGCACTGGGAGAGTTTGCAAGGAAAATCTTGTGGAAACTATTTATTTTATTTGAAAAAAAAATTGATTTAGTGAACTTAAAACTTTTTTCCTGCCAATTCAAGTTCCAAACATCTGCTTACCAGCAGGGGGGAAATCAAAACAATAAAAATGACTTTTTCACTTCGATGTCATTTTAAAACTTCACTTTCTTGAGAAGCTTAAACCATATTCTGAGCAGTGTGTGGAAGCCGTGGGAGAAAGGGGTTTGTTTTGGTTTAACAGGAAAAAAAATCACCCAGATTCTTCCCTTACTACAAAAATAAGAAATTCTAAGAATGAAGCAAATACCTTAAAGTGCTACTGGGTAAGCTTTAAAAATGCAAGATAACAAGAACCACATGTTAGAAACATGGAGTACAAATGCAAAATACTATAAGGAAGAACAATATTTGCACCAAGGGCATTTTTTGTTTTGGTAAAAAATATATAGACTTTTTTTTTTTCATTATATATATATATATATATAGAGCTGAGTGTTTTACAAAACAAAAGCAAGACACCAAGGGACAAAGGCAGCCAAAATATGTACAACAACTTTACTAAAAAAAAAAAAAAAAATTATTTATTGTAACGTGGATAGACTTTCTTGAGTCTTACCATTAAAGACACACAGATATAGCAAGGGAA
This sequence comes from Sturnus vulgaris, assembly GCF_052056855.1. NCBI lineage: Eukaryota > Metazoa > Chordata > Aves > Passeriformes > Sturnidae > Sturnus > Sturnus vulgaris. Next base: position 3,246,742 of record NC_142261.1, read on the forward strand.
GCAAGGGCAGGAAAGGGAAGAGAGAGGAATGAGATGAGTATCCATCAACAGCGAAGCTCAAAGACAGTCAGACAGAAACCCACACTGAACCCAACAGCTGAGCCACACAGAGCCCCCCTGATCCACCAACACCAAACTCCTGCACTCCCAGCTGGGTTATTTCATACAAGGGGATGCTAAAACAGAGAGAGAGAATTCCTGGGGGTGGAAGGAAGGTGAGAAAACCACCACTACAGATTTGACCTAACTGAAACCCAAAGATGGCTCTTGTTCTGCAGCTCGAATTCTAAATGCAAAAGGAATAAATTATCATCTGCCCATCACCAAATTCTGTGGAATTTGGGAATTTAGAGACTTTTTTCATTATTTTTACTTAATTAGCTCTTTATTCAGCCAAACTTTTTTCATTAGCATTGATGCCACATATTGACATGTTCTGAGCCCCAGTGCCTGCAGTTTGCCTCAGCCAGGCTGTTCCTAGTCCTCATTTTCCTCTGTTCCTGTTGCTCATTTTCCTCTTCTATTGCAGTTTATTCAACACTGCTCTGCAATGTCATTAAGCCAGTCACAAACTGGGGAATCTCAGTGTAACCAAATGAAGGTAAAGCAATGGTAAAGTTCACTTCACTGATTTCATAATTGTCTCAATTATTTCAGCTCACCCACAGTGAAACAGGAGAAGGAAGATCAGAGCCACACACCTTCCTCTGCAGAACTTACAAAGAGTTTGTCTTTGAAAATGTTCTTTTGTGAAACACAACTGCTGGAAAGTTTTGAATTACTTGGTCCCCACCCCCTCCTTTCTTTCCTCAAGTGACTTCAGGAGTTACACTACTGAAAACACATTTTCAAACATGTTCAGTAACAGGCTGGTGATGCAACTGGTGAGGATGGGTAAAGCTGGAGGTTCAGCTGACCCAACTCTGACATTCCCTGGGGGGGCACTGGCTTGGGAAACAAACACCCCATTTGGAGCAGCAGGAGATAGGACAACCCCCTCCCAGAGAACAGAGTGTCAGGGAATGAGGAAGGGAACAGTGACAATACTGAGCGGCCAAAAGCCACTCACTGTTCTTTATTGTGAGCATTACAAATCCAGGAAATTTAGCAGGGGTTGGTTTGTTTTTCCTGGAACAGCTGAGGTGTCGTGGGGAGCTGTGTTGTTCTTTAAGGATTTATGTAACTGCTTTTGGAAAGCCCCCATTTCCCTCAAGGCACAGGGGCCAATCAGCTTCCCATGCACACACTCAGATTTGTGACTTGGGGCCTTTCCCTGAGCAGCAGTTTACAAAGGGATGCTCCGGTCACCCAGGACAAATCTGGCATTTAAAAGCAGTGCTGAATGAACTGCAATAACCCACAAGGGACTCAACAGCCCAAAACCATGAGAGCAGCAAGTGCTCAGTAACTTTTCTTTCCTTTTCCCTTTTCCTCTAATAACCCTCCTCAGCATCACTGTTTTCCTTTACTTTTCAAGAGCTCGCCGGGTCAGATCTGTGCACACACATTTTATCAGACTGAGGGACAATCCAACATTCCAGAGCAGACTAAAACCAAACATTCAACTGGTCACTGCAAATAAGAATTACCACAACGTGGGAGGTGTGGACCTAAACGTGGATGCTTCCATCTCTAATCCAACAAGTGCAACAACTCAGCACTTTTAACCATGACACAACAGAAAAGAACAGCTCTTAGAAGTGTCTTTGTGTTCCATTTCTGTAGGACTGTGGGGTTAAACACACATCAGCAGAACAACTTACCTCTTTTTCATCTCTAATAACTGGTTATTGAGTACTGATCTCTCCTCTTCCAGCTAAAACACAAGTACAGACAGACTCCAGTTAATACACTGCAGATTGTTTCCTTAGTATAATGTATCAGAGCATCATTATCAGAAAACAAACGTGGGAGAGGCTGCAGAGCCCCCAGATCCTCAAAGCAGCAGATTTTCTCCTGGCACAGCACCTGCACCCAAACACAAACTGTTCAGTGACCAAAACATCAGCTAGGGAGGGCCTGGAGGTGCTTTATGAACATTTCCATGCCCTGTGCACACAGCAGAGATGTCAGACCTGTGTTACAGGACATTTCCAGACCCCACACACCCTACAGGAACCTTTTGAGTGCCTGGCCATTACTTTTAGCCCCGCACTGGGGAACTGCTGGGTTTGCTGTCATTGTACCACTGATCTGTATTTGTCACTGCCTCGTTATTCACAGATAAATTATTGATCCCAAAGCTGTTGGTCTGGTATTTGTTACCACATCCTGAACCTGCAACTCGGTGAGGCCACTCTTAGGCCTTAAAACCTGCAAAGCCTTCAACTGAAATTATTGTTGTTGGTTCATTGGTCTAAACTGGGTTAGGAAATGCAAAGAAACAAAAATGTAAAGGCCCAACACAGAAACAATGGGACAACTGATCTTCTGAAAAGGTTAAGAAAACAAGTATTTTCCAGGCAAATTAATTATTTTTCACCGTCTCCTCCTTCCTTCTTATTCAATGACCAAAGCCAGCAATTACTGCTCTGAGAACTGTCTGTACCAGAACTGAGCACAGGCTCCAGTGGGATTTCAGAAGCTTCCAGGGTTCACCCACAAGGTCAGGAACACACACATTTACAATGGCAACCTCAGAGCCCTGAAAACAGCTCCTGTCCCTGACAGAGGGAATTCTTTCAGCACTTTGCAGATCCTGAGCTTTGGCACAGAAGGTGTTAAACAAGTTTCCTGGAGCAGGCAGGGTGTCTGCCAGCCCCCAGCTCTCAGCTAAAAGCAGCTCACTGAGAGCAGCCATCTCCTCCACATTTCCTGACAAGTTACCTTCTCCTTCCCTGTGCTGCAGTGCTGTTAAACCTTCCAGGTTTGGGATTAACCCGGATTGTTTCACTGGGCTTCATCAGACAATTTTATTGATGTGAAAAATAGGTACTAGAAGGGTGTAGAGGGACTCCTATAAATAATTGTTAAAGCAAATCAAGCTGTGTCTCTGAAGGCAAGTGACCACTGTGGGAGAGCAGAGCAGCCAAGGCTTTATGGGGGTATGGCCAAGTTTATCCTGCAGGTCAAACCCAGTTCCACCAGCAGCACCAGAGCATCTCCTGATTCCCAGTTTGTGTCTTGTTTCCTAGAGGCAGCCTATGTGAACTCCTGACATCTACAGACTGGTGACAGAAAGGGAGAAATGTGACAAGTCTGGGAAATGTGACTCCCTGGAGCTGCAGCTTCAGCTGCTTCTCCAGACTCTCCTTCTGACACCTGGGTTCCCTCTCCTCCTGCAGATCTCCAGAGTGAGGGCAATCATCCCCTCGTCTCCTGCCCACCACACTTCCCAGCTGTTTTTTTGGATTCCTTGTCCTCTGCCAGCACTGGCATTTCTCTACAGCCACACTCAGCACCCTCGGAGCAGACCTTGCACACCGTTAATAAAAGATGGGCAGTTGAGCTGCTGGGTATTTCTACACCTTGTCCAATGAACTCAAGTGCCTGAGCAGGTCTGAGGCTCCCAAAATGCCACAGCAAATAATTTGATGCCAGGAAAGTTCTCTGAGCTCGTATCTATCTGAATGTGACTCTTTAATTACAATCAGCTAATTACTAACGGATCAATACAGAAAAGCTCCCTCAGCATCTCTGGCGTGAGACATTTTAACCTTTACACGTCCACATAAATCATTCATGAAACAGGAGGCATTAATTTTGCAAAGTGTGTCACAAGCAGCCACAGATTCTTTAACCCAATTGACAACACACTTGTTAGAATTTATGTGGTTACCACAGCAACAGCTCAAAATTCCCAATCCCGTGTGTGCCCCTTCCTGATGCATTTCACTGGTACCTGCACAGACCCTCTGCAGCCTGAGCTCTGCTGTGCTCTGCTCTCCTCCTCTCTGCCCAGACTTTTGGGAGCACAGTGTGCAGCTCCTGGGCAATCCTGCTGTGGGAAACCCTTCACTGCCACCACAGACACTCCTCCAAAATCTGCTGGAGGATTCTCTGTGGTGACATTTTTTCCTGTTTCCCACAGAGAGCCTGAACCCAGGGAGCCCAAAGCCTGTGGCCACTGGTGCCTGAGCATGGTGTGACAGGAGAGGGGAGGTTTTGGGATACCTGGGACACCAAGGGCCTCTTCCAGGCTTTTGAGAGGCCGAGCTGTTCACCAGATCTCACAGCCCAAATAAGACATTTGGGAACTGCAACAGGCAGCATTCCCACATTCCCAGGACTCAGATCACATCTTCCTCACAGTGAACACAAAGGGCTGAAGAAGGCAAGCAGGCTGTGTGTCCAAGCTCCAGCAGATCCTCCAGATCCTGGCTCTTGGAGCCATCTACTCCTGGGCAGGACAGGCTGTGGTGCAGCCGAGCTGCCACTATTGCAGTTTGTGAGGTGATGGATTCATCCCTGTGCTTCCCACACTACAGCTGCCTGTCCTGGCAGTGCTGGATGTGCTGACAGATCCACAGCCAGCAGGATGCACACAGCAGGATTCCTTCCCGAGGTCAGCTGCAAACAAGGGAGGCCACAGACCCAGAGCAGTGACCGCGCCAGCCCATGGCGTGGGGTCCCTTCCCTCGGGGCCTTTCTGGGTGACAAAATGCAGAAAGATTGGATCAGTGCTGCCAAATCCTTCTGAAGTTACAACTCTCCCTGAAAATGACAGGTTGCCTTAAGGACTCTGAAATAAACGCTGTGGGAGTGGGGAGCAGCTCCCACTGGCTGTTTGGGATGTGCTCTCCCCACTCCACTCCTCAGATGGGGAATGAGTCAGTGCTGAGCCCACACGTCTGGGACTCTGCTCGTCACCTCCAAAGGCTCTTGAGGATCAAGGAGCCCGAGCATTACTCCTGCCAGCAGCTAAAGGGATTTACAAACCGGCCAGGGCTGCAGAGACTCATCCTCAGGACTTCCAAACAGAACATTTGGGGAAAAATCAGCTCTTGGCTTCAAAAATATGAAGCCTGTTGCAGGGTGGAAGAGTCTGTGCCCTGTCACGGGGAACAGAATCCCCTCCCTGCACAGGTGCTCTCTCAGAAAGGCAGGACAAAAACCTTGCTCTCCTGCATTCCAGCTTTTGGATCTTTTGGTTAAAATCTTTCAAAGATTCCTTCACAGTGTGCCTGTCACTGGAACTGCTCCACAAGAACTAAATCCACCACATTAGGGGCTGTAAATCTATTTTATCTTTTGGCAAGTACCAGTGATACAAGCTGAGTAACTTGCCATTTTAGGACTCCAACAACATGTTCAGATATAATAGTAAAAAATGATTAAAAAAAATACCTTGCAGAGGTTCTGTTCCCCAGTACCACTGCCTGGCTGCAGCACAGTGTGAAGTTTGAGCAGACACATGCACAGCACAAGTCCAACCAAGTAGTTTTACACAGTATTCTGAAATACATCCTAAATGCTCTTTGTTTTCAGTGGGGAGAGCAGGAATAAGAATTCAAAAGCTACATTTCCTTAGTAATAGCGGCTGGACATTTCCACAGTTGTGTAACAAAATCACTCCCGACAGAAATAGCAACTCTCTGTTAATACACTTGGCTAAAGCACGTTTAATTTATGCTCATTCCCAAGCCTTCCCAAGTATCCTTCCCGGGTTACGTAACCTTCTGTCAGCCTGCACTTCCAACCTCCCCGTGCAGGTGGCTTCCAAATTTATTTCCAAACGTTCCCAGCACGGCTCATCCTTTCCAGCACGGGCTCCCCGGGGCAGCCCCGGAGCTCCGGCCGAGCCTCCACCCTCCCTCTGCGGCCGCTCTACCTTGTGGTGCTGGCTCGACACCTCGTCCCTGCTCCTGCCCAGCTCCTCGGCCAGTCTCACGTTCTCCTCCTGCAGAGCCTCGAGCTGCTGGGACTTGTGAGCCGCTGCCAGCTTGAGCGCTTCGCTGCGAGCACACAGAGAGCATCGTTACCATAGGAACGGGAGAGGCGAGGGAAAACCGGGGGAAGAGAGGCGGCTTCACAGCTTGGAAAAATACATCAGGGTCACGTGGATGAGGGACCGGGAATAGCGGTGACAATCCCGGGGACGCGGGGACGGGCGGAGCCCCGCGGCTGCACCGAGCCCTGCCCTGGCCGCGCCCCGGGGGCTCCGGGATCCCAGGGCCAGCAGGGCTGGAGATGCTCGCAGCCTGGGCTGCTCACAGAAGGCAACTTTGCAGCCAGAGGTAAAAATGAATTGCTTAAAAGCATTAAAAAAAAAAAAAAAAAAAGAAAACTTGGGGGGAAAAAAGCGAGAGGAAAAAAAACCCAGCTTATAGCTCCACTTATTTAACTACTCCCTACCAGGTCTGACATCCAAAAGTGAAGGATCACAGGAAGGAAAACCTCATCTATTCCATTATTTTAATAGACACAAAACTGCAAATGAGACAAAACCAAAGCTGAAGAAAAAAAGGCTTTGCAGCTTTCATCAGCCTGTGTTGCTACTAATGAGTAGTTTCCTTAAATTTATTTGCAATCAATTTTGAAAAATATTTTGCATGCTGGCTGTAACTTGTGTGACTAACAGAAAATCTTTTAAGATTTTACATCTTTCAAAAAGCACAAAGGATACCCTTAATTTCACTGAATAGTAATTTTTATTACTCTTTTGTTTTGAAAAAAAGGAGATGCAGTACTCCTGTGTGCCAACACTACAGACTTAAACCCTGACTGGAATATTAAAAATACTTTTATAACTGTGGGAAGTAGAAGAACCCTTAAGTCAGAAACTTATTCAAGCACTTCAAAATACAAGGACCTGTTGTCTCTTACTGGGCACATTTAGACAAAACTCTGATTTTAGTTCAGCATCTCGTGGGACTCTGATTTTTCAACCATTCCTTCTACCTGGT